>NC_037686.1:9974712-10215244 GCF_003255815.1 Theropithecus gelada | reverse complement strand
CCCCTTTTTTTTTTTTTTTTTTTTTTTTTTTTTTTTTTTTTTTGAGACAGAGTCTGGCTCTGTCACCCAGGCTGGAGTGCAGTGGCAGGATCTCAGCTCACTGCAAGCTCCGCCTCCCGGGTTCCCGCCATTCTCCTGCCTCAGCCTCCCGAGTAGCTGGGACTACAGGCGCCCGTCACCTCGCCCGGCTAGTTTTTTGTATTTCTTAGTAGAGACGGGGTTTCACCGTGTTAGCCAGGATGGTCTCGATCTCCTGACCTCGTGATCCGCCCGTCTCGGCCTCCCAAAGTGCTGGGATTACAGGCTTGAGCCACCGCGCCCGGCCCTTTTATTTGTTCTTAGAATTCAACCCCAGTAATCATGTAAGCTTCACCTCTCCTAGGTTCTGGTCACACATCTCACATTGCCTCCTTCTCTTACATTCGGGGCTCTTTGTAGCTGATATCTTCTGAAAGCCATAATTTCTAACCCCGAGTTTTTAGTAAACTCACAATTTCGCTATGATGCTACATTTGCAACCCCTCCCCTCTGTCTCCAGATGGCTCCCCTTTTAGCCATCCAATCATCCACCTAGCTGCTCAAGCCCGTAGATGGGCAAGTGGTCCTGAGCAATTCCTTCTCCTTCTGCCCCTCTGCAATCCACACTTAAGTCCTGTCATTACACCTCTGAAATATCTTTCAAATCCACATGTCCTCTTCTCAGCCAACCCTCTCACAGACTCTGCAAAAGCCTCCTAAGTGGTCCATCCGAGGGTACAGTGGGACTTCCTGAGGACAGAGGGATGGAGGGGTGGGGCAGGTTGTCAGTGGGGGTGAGCATTTATTCTATGCAGCGCCCTTGAAGAGATTGGCCCTGAGGCCAGAGCACCCTGGTGCTGGGCAGGGTTGACATGAAGGGAGTACATGCTTGCGTATGAGGCTTGGCCAGAGGGCCTCTGGCAGAGGCACATCAGAAGCAGGAAGAAGAGACTAGAAGTGAGAAAAAAAAATGTATTTCATTTTTTTTTCTTTTTTCTTTTGAGGTAGAGATGGGGTCTCACTATGTTGCCCAGACTGGTCTCTAATTCCTGGGCTGAAGCAATCCTCCTGCCTTGGCCTCCCAAACTGCTGGGATTAAAAAAATGTATTTTGGGCCAGGCATGGTGGCTCATGGCTGTAATCCCAGCATTTTGGGAGGCCAAAGCGGGCAGATTACTTGAGCTCAGGAGTTCAAGACCAGCCTGGGCAATGTGTTGAAACTCCATCTCTACAAAACATACAAAAATTAGCTGGGTGTGGTGCCTCACACCTGTAGTCTCAGCTACTTTGGGGCCTGAGGTGGGAGAATCACCTGAGCCAGTTCCTGGAGAGAAGCACCTGAGCCCAGGAGGTTGAGGCTGAAGTGAGCCATTCACACCACTGCACTCCTGCCTGGGTGACAAAGCGAGACCCTGTCTCAAAAACTACGTATGTATATTTACCCACGTGTTCCCCAGTTCTGTCACTCTTCATCCTTTGTTGATCTGAATTCCTGTCTGATATAATTTGCCTCCGTCTGAAGATCTTCCCTTAATATTTCTTACCACATAGATTTGGTGGTGGTAGATCTCTCATCTTCAGTTTGTCAGAAGATTTTCTTTTACTCAATTTCTGCACAACATTTTCAGCAGGTAGAGAATGGTAGGTGAACAGTTTTTTTGTTGTTCGTTTGTTTTTATTTTTGGCGATTTGAAGACCTTGCTCCACTGACCTCTGGCTTCTATAATGTCTCACGAGAAATCCTGTATTATTCTACCTTGTGCTCCTCTGTACATAATTTGTCTTATTCTCAGCTTTTAAGATTTTCTCTTGATCTATGTTTTCCAGCAAACTCATGATGCTATGCCTTGATATTCTTCCGTATCTCTACTTAATGTATTAAAACTTTCTTCTGGCTTCTTGAACACAAGGAACATAGTTATTGTGGATGCGTGAAAGTCCTTGTCTGTTAATTCAATCATCTGGGTCATTTCTGGGCTTGTTTTGTGAATGTACTTTTCTGTTATTAGTCATATTGCTTTTTTGTATGCTGGCTAGCTCTTGACTGGATACTGGCTATTGTGAATCTTAGAGTGTGTTCATTTAAAGTGCGCTGCACCTTGTTGTGACACACGGTTTGTTGTAGATATTCGATCCTCTTGAGGCTTGCTTTTAAGCTCTGTTAGGGTGGGGCCAGAGCAGCTTTTAATCTAGGATTAATTTCTGACCTCAGGAGTGCCCCACTCCTGAGGTGAGAAACCTCTGAGGACTGTACCCGAGGCCCACATATTACAAACTCTTTTCATTCCAGCTGGTGGAAATGGAATCTGCTTCCAGCCCGTGTGAGCTCCAAGAACTGTTTGACCGGAGGCTTTCCGGATTTCTCTCTCCCGTGCATTCGCAGAACAGTACTCAGCCAAAGAGCATGTGCAGACTCCAGCACCCTGTCTTCGTGCAACTCTCCTCTCTCTATTATTCTTTCTCATCAATTCTAGACGACCCAGCCTCCGTGAACCCCAATCTCTATCCCCTCAATTCAATGAGACTGACAGGTTCCCCCTGCTGAATTGCAGCCTGAGCACTCTGTCTAGGCAAGAAGAAGCTGGAGCAATCATAGTTGTTTCATCGCTTTTTCTCCTCTCAGGCATCCTGGGCCTGCACGTCTGCTGGCCAATGCCCTGAACAGTTATTTTTCCATATATTTTGCCTGTTTTTCTAGTTGTTCATGGTGGGAGGACAATTTCCATAACAGTCATCCTTTGTGGGCAGACAGAGGAGTCCCGTGTAGCGCAGTTTTGCATTTGCTTCCCTGAGGCCCCAGACAGCGACCATTTTTATGGGAATTCTTGGCTTGATATTGTTTCCATGTGGTGCTGTAAATTTGCACCCCACAAACATGCAGTACTAGTTTGAGGAATCCATTACATTTTCTGTCTATCCAGAACCGCCCCCAGGCAGATGGAAAGCTTCAGTATAGCTTCTCTATGTCAGTTGGTGATATTTTTACTATTCCCATTTTTGTTTTGACTAAGCCACTCTTTGTGCATTTCAGATTTGTGCAGCGATCCTGGTACCAACTCACTACCTTGAACAATCCAGGTCTACATCTCTCATTCTGGCATGGGTATTAAAACTCCAGTCCCAGATCTTAGGGCCTATATCTAGGCAAAATTAGTATTTCTGCATTATGTAGGCTGTGCATATTTGATTTTCACGTATTTGAAATGTCTTAGCGTAATGACTTAAGTCCAATTTTTTTTTTTTTTTTTGACAGATATCACTCTGTCTTCCAGGCTGGAGTGCAGTGGTGCAATCACAGCTCACTGCAGCCTTGACCTCCCAGGCTCAAACGATCTTCCTGCTTCAGCCTCCCGAGTAGCTGGAACCACAGGTTCATGCCACCACCCCCAGCTAATTTTGGATTTTTTGTAGAGATGGGTTTTCACCATGTTCCCCAGGCTAGTCTCAAACTCCTGGGCTCAAGTGATCCTCCTGCCTTGGCCTCCCAAAGTGCTGGGATTACAGGTGGAAGCCACTGCACCCAGCCTCCAGCTTTGTGATTCCAATGTAAAATGTTTAATTGACTATGATTTTATGTTCATCTTACTAAGTTTATATACAACATGAGAATATTTATGAAAACTCCAAATTTTCTGTATATACTTAGTTTAGTAGATAATTAAAGTTATTTAAGTTCTTGAGACAGTTTTGTTTAGGTCAGACAATAGCAGTTCTTAAAGTGGAGAGAAAATATATTAATTTATAAATAAAGCTTAACAAATTAAAGGAAATTTAGTTATGCTATAACAAGCAGCCTTAAACTTAATGTTCTTCAATGGTTAGATTTTTAAATGGAAAAATAATGTTTTAAAGTTGAACTTCAAGAATATAGGAAGATCTAGGGTTTAAAATGTGTCACTTGACTATTCTATATATATATATATATATATATATTTTTTTTTTTTTTTTTTTTGAGATGGAGTTTCGCTCTTGTTGTCTTCCAGGCTGGAGTGCAATGGTGAGAGCTTGGCTCACCACAACCTCCGCCTCCTGGGTTCAAGCCATTCTCCTGCCTCAGCCTCCCGAGCAACTGGGATTACAGGCATGTGCCACCATGCCCAGCTAGTTTTGTATTTTTAGTAGAGACGGGGTTTCTCCATGTTGGTCAGGCTGGTCTCGAACTCCCGACCTCAGGTGATCTGCCTGCCTTGGCCTCCCAAAGTGCTGGGATTACAGGCATGAGCTACCACGCCCAATCTATATATGAATTTTATAAAACTAAAGTAAACTCTGAATGGTCTTTTCTGTGTTCCAAGTTGATCCTTTAAGTACCACCACTTCACATTTACCAGGTCACAGGTTCATAAATTCTTATGTGTTACAAAGTACCTTTGGCATCATTAAAGTGATGGATCTATAGTTTCAGTTACATTTTTTTCCCTGTAGAAATAACAGCTTTTTACCTATTAAATCTTGAGGTCACTGGTTTAGTTTGGTCATTATAATGGCTGAAATGATTCTTGTAACTATTTTATTGAGAAATCTCAGTGTATGGAGCTCCAAACACAAAAGCCATCTCCCCGACTCACTGCTGCCATGTCCTATCACTCCCCTCTGCTGGGCGCAGGGGTCTTAGGCCACACTTCGATTTCATACATTTTTGTACAATTTCAGAATTTGGAACACACTGTTTTGAAATTTTGTTTCCATCTGATTCAATATCCTTCTTGCTTTCTCCCCAGTCTGGGCTCCAGCAGGTGGAAATTAGGGAAGGGGTGGGAGGTGCTGCTTGCAGAAACCCCACCTCTCCAATGCTGGGAACTCTGTCGCTGGCCCTTTGAAGGGTGTGGTGGGGGCTTTTCGGAGAGTCTTAGGGGCCTCTCGCTTGTATAGCCCTTGGCCCTTGGCATGGGAGGTCTGCCGCCGCTTGAACCCTCCCCACCCCACCCCCACCCCCACCCCGCCACCCTCCTGCCTTTAGCTCCCCAGCAGGTGTCCACACACTGGCAGTTTCCTTCTGGGTCGGCTTGTTCAGAGGTAGGCCTCTTGCTGAGGCAGGGAGAACTGCAGACTGCTCATGGCCAGCCACCTTCCACGGGGTCCACTTGACCCTTGGGAAGCTCATCTACTTGCCATATCTGGGAGTGAGAACACAGCATCTGGCTCCTGCTTGGTGTTCAGTGTCACAGCAGCAGCATCCAGCACTTGTCTGGACAAGAGGATTGGCCACAGTCAGATGAGAAGCAATTTCCAGCCTTAAACTTGTAAAGGAGAGGGTGTGCAGCAGTTCCTGCCAACTGTATAAGGAAATTTCTTGCCCCATCTGCTACCTTTGGCAGGAGAAAGAAGGGGAAAAAATTGTTTTTATGAGATGGTCTTGTTCTGTCGCCCAGGCTGGAGTGCAGCGGCGCCATCATGGCTCACTGCAGCCTTGACCTCCCAGGCTCAAATGATCCTCCCACCTCAGCTTCCCAAGTAGCTGCGACTATAGGTGGGCACCACTACACCCAGCTGATTTTTAAAATTTGTTGTAGAGAGGGGTCTTGCTATGTTGCCTAGGCTGGTCTTGAGCTCCTGGACTCAAGCAATCCTCCTGCCTCAGCCTTCCAAAGTGCTGGGATTACATGTGTGAGCTACTGCACCCAACAGAAAAACTTCACCTTGACAATTTTCCTAGAATGGTGTGTGTTATGTGTACGTGTGTGTGTGTGTGTGTGTGTGTGTGTGTGTGTGGTGCTGGGGTCAGGGAGGACAAAACTTTCTAAAACAGCTGCTGCTGGGATGCTCTCAGCAAACCCCTCAGGGAGTGGCAAGTTCCACAGCTGGCAGTTCTCTGCGCTTAGAATGAAGGCTTCTTTTGTACCTTTTATTCTTAGCTGTGAGCCCTTAGTCTCCAATTCTGGCACGAGGCACCTCACACCATCTTATCACATGTAATTGGCATACTACGTTCAATTGCCTTGTGTATCTTATTAATGGAATGGGCTTGTGTGGTGAGCCACCCGATGCGCCGGCGCAGTGTAATTTCCCACCCCTGAACCTTGTTGAGCTCAGACGACTTATCTGATCATGTTGCAAGGTACTGCTTCCACCAAAAGGAATTTCAATCAGAAGATGTGGCACAAGAAGCATTGAGAAAGAAGCACCAAGAACACCCGACCTAGTAGCAAAACAGCAGGAATTTGAGAAACAGTGTCAGGGAAGAGGACAGATGTGAAAACTGTTTATTCATACTGAGGAGGTTCCCAGCCATAAGGCGCCCGTTGAAAAGCACAGCACTTCTGTGACAACACACAAGACACGGCCATGGCTTCACAGCTGCAGCTAATCCCAACTCGCCCCACAACACATTCGTCTGCCCTCTGACCATCACTCAATGTCCCTCCAACTTTATTCAAGTCTTCTCCTTAAAACTCTTTCCTAATCTCCATGCTATGAATGGTATTTTCTGAACACATAATTTTGTAGATAAAGAAAAACAATTAAAGTGTCACTAGTTGGTGCTTTTTTATGTGAATGAAAGATCTGACATTATTTCCCCCTCAACTCGGAAAAGAAGAGGGAGGAGAAAGCACGAAGACGTCTCATCCTTAACCCAAACCATTCACACCCAAGTCGCACAGGCCGGCTGGCTCTCCTCGCACCTCCGGTCACTTGGCCTTCTTGCCACCTTTCTGGGCCTCCAAGGCAGCCATCCTCGCCTCCTCCTCTGGGATGAACACGCTGACAGTGAAGTCGCTGGTCTCCGAGCCATACTTGTTCTTCACAACCAGCCCGTATTTGCCCGAGTCAGCAGTGCTCACGCCGTTGATGGTGAAGTACGCGGTCTTCCCGGCCTCGAACTTGAGGTTGCAGTGGTCATCTGAGGCCAGGGCCTTTTCGTTCTTCAACCACGAGACCTCCGGAGGCGGGTCTCCCCACACATTGCAAGTGAGATTAAGGGCCTGCAAGACAGGTTTTATGGGAGAGAAGAAGATAAATTAGATATAATAGACACAATGTCAACAATCTTGCTGGCTACTGGCTTGGCATGACCAAAGGGAGGATAAGTAAAAACCTCCTGGACCAGGGTTTAAAGTAGTTATGTGTGTGCACCCATGTGAGTTACAGTTCGAAACAACGTCTGAGGGGATCTCCTCAAGGCCTTTTAATGCTCCTCAAGGCCTTTATATGCTTTCTGGCTTCTGGAATGCTTATTACCAAAAACACACAAAAGAGTTTAGGTCTATTCCCCATTTTCACTTTCTCCTTCATAAACATATAGATGCCTTTTGCTCTATTGTGGCATTTTGGGTTCTGTCTCAGTAGAGGAATCTCATTGCTGTAATTGCCACCTGCTCCCTTTTGCATTTCATTTGTGTCAAAGAGCCGGGCAGCAGAATCACGGCAGCTGCTTCAGATAATGTTACCAATTTTCAAATTCCACCACCATTATTTTACTTCTCTCCTCAAACCCCACTCGATCTGTCACAGTTGCAGTGGTTCCCCACCAAAATGTATTCCTAAAGAAAATATTCTCATCTGTGCCGAAACCTTATTCTAAAAGATCCATATTCTCAATATATATGTAGATACAAGGTCTACAGTTTTACTTTACCTTACTTTTTTTAATTGAAAAAAAATTTAGATAATTGTAAATTCACATGCAGTTGTAAGAAAGAATAAAGAGATCCATAAGAAATAATAAAGAGATCAGGTGTGCTGTCTACCAAGCTTCCCCAGTGGTAACATTTTGCAAAACTGTAGTACGATGTCATAACCAGTATATTGACATTGAGGCAATCCACTGACCTTATTTAGATTTCTCTAATTTTACTGGTGCTTATTTGTGTTTGCATGTGTTTCATTCTATTCAATTTACAGAATATTTTCATCACCACAAGAACCCCTTGTGTTGTCCTTTTATAACCACACCCAGCTCTCTCCTCCAACTTCCAACCTCTGTTCCTAATCTCTGGCAACCACTCATCTGTTTTCTATTTCTAATATTTTGTCAGGTCAAAGATATTATATAAATAGAATCAAGCAGTCTATAACCTTTCAGAAAAACCTTTGTAACTCAGCACAATTACTTGCAGATTCATCCAAGGTGCTGCATGTATCGAGAGTTTATCCCTTGTTATTGCTGAACAGAATCTCATACTATGTTTATGCCCGTAAGGGCCATCTGAGCATTTTCCAGTTTTGAACTATGATGAACTAAGTTGCTATGAACATTTGTGTACAGGTTTTTATGTAAGCATAAGTTGTCATTTCTGTGGGATAAATGCCCAGGGATACAATTGCTGGAATGTATGATAAATGCATGTTTCATTTTTTTCTTTATTTTTTTTAATTAAAAAAATAGAGAATAGAGATGGAGTCTCATTATGTTGACCAGGCTGGTCTTGAACTCGTGGTCTCAAGCAATCTTCACATCGTGGTCTCCCAAAGTGCTGGGGTTACAGGCATGAGCCACCACACCCAGCCCATGTTTTTGTTGTTTTTTTTTTTTTTCCAGAAATTGCTAAACTGTTTTTCTGAGTGGCTATACAATTTTGGGTTACATTCCCACCAGAATATACAAGTGGTTCAGTTTCTCCACAGCCTCTCCACCATTTGTTGTTGTACACCAGCCCACCCAGCTTCTATTCTTTATTACAGCAATTCTGATAGGTGTGGTGTGTTATTTCATTGTGGTTTTAATGTTCACTTGCCTGGTGACTAATAATGTTGAATTTACTTCACATTTTAAAATTCCATTCTTGTATTTTTATCTTACTAAAATCCAGACGTGATAAGGAAAGAACTAGGGCTCACAATGTATAGAGAAAACGCCCATCTACCCATCATTCTAAAGAGTCTTACATGATTATTTGTTACCCCTTTTGTAGGTGTATCATTTACAATTGGATAGATTAAGAAATCTGTTTATCCCCCATCACTAATTAATATTTCTTACTGAATTACCCTACAAATACATTTCAGTCAAAAAAAGAGGAGTCCAATTATTATCCTTAAACTTAATGAGCAGATTAGGTATATGCTTTTGGAAACTGCGATTGCCTGTAGTTAAAGCTTTTAACAAAGTCAAAAAGTCCCAAACACTCCCTGACAGTCTAGTGGTTAGGAAAAAAAAAATGCAAAAAAACAAAAAATGAAACTCCCAAACACCTTAGGCGTCATGGAAAACTCTCATCCACACTTCAGATTTGAGTTCTGCATTACAAAGTACTGTCATATACATTCTCTTTAATTCTCAGTACGACCTACAGAGTTGTATATTTTTAACCTGATTAGGTGAGGAAAATGGAAAAGAGAGTTGAAGAACAAAAGAAGCCCTGCAGTGAGTGAGCTTAAAATTAACCGTGATCCTATTTTCCACCCATGAGGAAACACCGTTGAATGAAACCTACCTCTTGCTAAAGCATTTCCACATGCCTTGCTTCGTTACCCGAATTCCAGTCACCCACTGTATATCTTCACTGCCCTTTGAAGTGGAAAATTTGTTCTACTACAAATATCTCTACTCCTAGGACTGGTATGTTAAACTTGTTTTAATTTATTTTGCATGTATGTTTTGTAGGCAGCATCTTACTGTGTGGTCCAGGCTGAAGTGAAGTGGCATGTCATGACTCACTGCGGCTTTGACCTCCTGGGTTTCTTGAGAGAAACAGACAGGTGTGCACCACCATCCCCAGCTGACTTTAAAAAATTGTTTTGTAGAGACGGGGTCTCATTATGTTGCCCAGGCTAGTTTGAACTCCTGGGCGTAAGCAATCCTCCTGCCTTGGCCTCCCAAAGTGCTGGTTTACAGTCATGAGCCACTGCGCCCAGTGGCTGTAAACTTTTTAATGAAACATAAAGATAAAAAAAGTGAATCCGGGTTAGAAATTGTGTTGATTCGCTCAGACTGTGTAGAGTTAAATGAAAGTAAGGAAGGCCTCATTTGGCATCTTTATCTTACAGGGGCTCTTCGGAAAATGCACAGTACTTGTTGGGGACAAGTTGCAGTGATTTACCTGATGCCAAATTTACAACGTTGTGAACTCTTGGAGAGATCATTATAGAGACAGGTTACATCAGTTTAAAACCAAATGGAAAGAAACCAGAGGGGCATGTTCTATTTTTGTGTGTGTGTATGTGACAGGGTCTCTGTCACCCAGGCTGGAGTGATCTTGGCTCACTGCAACCTCCGCCTCTTGGGCTCAAGCGGTCCTCCCACTCAGACTCCCGACTAGCTGGGACTACAGGTGTGTATCACTACACTCGGCTAATTTTTGTATTTTTTGTAGAGATGGGGTTTCGCCGTGTTGCCCAGGTTGGTCTCAAACTCCTGGGCTCAAGTGATCTGTGCCCCTTGGCCTCCCAAAGTGCTGAGATTACAGGCGTGAGCCTCTGCACCTGGCCTAGGGGCACATGTTCTCAGGATCCCCTGGAGTTCTGTCACAGGGGAAAAAAATTAATAAAAAAAGAAAGAAAGAAGCCCGTTTTCAACAGAACTAGAGCCTATAGAAATTTCCATATTCCACTGTGTTAGAGGTAATTTCTTTCTTCAATTGTATTTGTCGTAGAGTTAACACAGAACATTTTCAGTTTCCCATAATTTTAAAGGGTGACTTTTGAAAGATACTAAGTGGTCTACATATGTCTATTAGAGACAAACTTTTATCCTGATGCTTGACCTATAAAACATTAAGATGATTGGAAAACCGACTGCTTTTTTTGAGATGGAGTCTCACTCTGTTGCCTGGGCTGGAGTGCAGTGGCATGATCTTGGCTCACTGTAACCTCCACCTCCCAGGTTCAAGCAACTCTTCTGCCTCAGCCTACCAAATCGCTGGGATTACAGGCACTTGCCACCACACCAGGCTAATTTTTGTATTTTTAATAGAGACAGGGCTTCACCACGTTGGCCAGGCTGGTCTCAAACTCCTGACCTCAGGTGATCCACCTGCCTCGGTCTCCCAAAGTGTTGGGATTACAGGCCTGAGCGACCGTGCCTGTTCAGAAAATCAACTGATTTTTAACCTTGTGTTTGGTTACTTTGGTTAAGTATAAGCAGCTATGGAATAAGATGAGGGTGGTGGGCTGTTAAGCGTATCTTAAAAGAAGGAACCAAGGTTGGGGTGCTGGAACCTGTTCCTAGTGCAGAAGGAACAGGCATAGGCAGGCTCCGTGCTTACCTTCCCCTCCTGGATGGTGACCACATCTGGGAGACCTCCCAACACCCGGGCACGATCTGTAAGCATAGGCATTTTGGGTTAATCACTGCAGTGGCAAGGCCAGTGGCCATACTCACAAAACCACCCAGGAAGCTACAGTTCCAATTCAGTTTCCTTCTCCTGATTCTTCTATACAGTTTTCAATATGCAAAAGAAGAAAATGATCCAGGGATTCAGGATTTTTCTTTTCTTTTTTTTTTTTTTTTTTGAGACGGAGTCTCGCTCTGTCACCTAGGCTGGAGTGCAATGCCAAGATCTCAGCTTGCTGCAACCTCCACCCACTGGGTTCAAGAGATTCTCCTACCTCAGCCTCCTGAGTAGCTGGGATTATAGGCGCCTGCCACCATGCCCAGCTAATTTTTGTATTTTTGGTAGAGACAGGGTTTCACCATCTTGGCCAGGCTGGTCTTGAACTCCTGACCTCAGGTGATCCACCCACCTCGGCCTCCCAAAGCGCTAGGATTACAGGTGTGAGCCACTGCGCCTGGCCCTTACAATGTTTCTTGATGTTTCTTTTCTCCAATACATACACACTTTTATGAGACACTGTATCTGCAAGTGACTAACAACCTATTGTATGATTTGCAGCCAAGAGGTTTCTCAGGATGTCTGGGTTGGAGCTCAAGTCAAGGGTAGGGTGATATTCTTTACAATGTAACCTGAGACCTTCTTTTCATAGATATTCTTACTCAAAAGACTAAAATGAAAACATATGTAGAACACCTAAGATTTAAAAAAGAAAAAAAAACCACTTCCATTCTCCTCCATCTGTAGTCATAATAGCAAAACAAAATTATCTTTTGAATCTATCCCAGGAGTACTTGTGAAAATGGTTTACTCACTTTTCTCGGCAATGGCAGCTTGTCTGTGGTTGAGAGAAACAAAGAAGAATTTAGTGTTAGTATTACTTCAAAGTAGCTAAACTTGAGGACATTTTCATCGCCTCAGAAACATTTTGCTGTTCAATGTAACAGTGGGAAGTGCTACTTCTACTGTATTTTCTGAAATAAAAGGCTCTTTCTAACACTCAGAGGGGTAAGCAGTAATGCAAGCTTCCAGGGAAATTAGTGCATGCAAGTGGCATTGGTTAGGACAAGGGACTTACTTCAACCTCTGGAATTCAGCATAGGCCTCCTCGTATGCTTTAAACGAAAAAAGAAGAGTTAGAATTTTCTCACCCAGAATTGACGACACACAGGGATATTAAAATTCACAACTGGAGATCATTGTTATCGGTCCAGACATGACTAAACTGACTTTGATTAAGACTGTGCTTATGTGTTCACTCCACAGCTTAATGTACTTAACAAGGTCAGGAAATACTTTCTAGGCACAAAATATGAAATAGTAGATTTTAGAAGCTTTCAACTCAGCCAGAGGGTTTCAGCCCCTCAGATGGAAAGGCAGAGATTAACTCCAACAAAGAAAAACATGGGAATAAATATCTGTTTCTTTTCTTTTTTTGAGACGGAGTCTTGCTGTGCCCAGGCTGGAGTGCAATGGTGCAATCTCGGCTCACCGCAACCTCCACCTCCCAGGTATAAGCGATTCTCCTGCCTCAGCCTCCCAAGTAGCTGGGACTAATCAAGTAGCATGTGCCACCACACCCAGTTAATTTTTGTGTTTTTAGTAGAGACGGAGTTTCACCATGTTGGGCAGGCTGGTCTCAAACTCCTGACCTTAAGTGATCTGCCCGCCTTGGCCTCCCAAAGTGCTGGGATTACAGGCATGAGCCACTGCGCCCGGCCATAAAAGTCTGTTTCAAAGAAAAGCTGGCTGTTGAGTAAACATCCTGAGTGTCAAACAAAAACAAAAACAAAAACAAAACCTTTCTCTTATTAAATTATCCCAGACATCAGAGCCTCCTAGATAGGCAGTCTCTGTTATGCTGTCTGGTCTATTTGGGCGAAAAAGCACAATGAGTTACTGTAATCACAGAGAGCGCTGGTGCTTGTCTGAAGCAATGTTTCTTATGCCATGATGGAGAGGGGATGAAAGGCAAGTGCGACAAGAAAATGAGATCTATATAATTCTTAAATAATTTTTCTCTGTGCCTGCAGAGTAAGCCACTTTGATTAAAGATCCAGGCAAAATGGCAGCTTCTCTGGGACTACAGGCGCCCGCCACCATGCCCAGCTAATTTTGGTGTTTTTAGTAGAGACCGGGTTTCACCACGTTGGTCAGGATGGTCTCGATCTCCTGACCTCGTGATCCACCCGCTTTGGCCTCCCAAAGTGCTGGGATTATAGGCGTGAGCCACTGCACTCGGCCTTGTTTTTTTTTTTTTTTTTTCCCGAGAGACAGGGTCTTGCCATTTCCCAGGCTGGAGTGCAGTAATCATAGCTTGAGGTAGCCTCAAACTCCTGGGCTCACATGATCCTCTCGAGTAGCTGGAACTATAGGTGTGTGCCACCACACCTAGTTATTTTTAATTTTTTTTTTCATTTTGTAGAGACAGGATCTCACTATGTTGTCCAGGCTGGTCTTGAACTCCTGGGCTCAATCGATCCTCCTGCCTCAGACTCTCAAAATGTTGGGATGACAGGTGTAAGCCACCATGTCGGGCAGGTAGCTTCGTTTTGAAATCCCTCTCACCTCGTCTTTCATCTCCTCAGTGGTCTAGGAATCATAATATTTTAAGTCTAGAGAGTGCTTAGATAATACTAGTTTATTCCCTCATTTTACAGATGGGAAAAATAAGTATAAAGCTAGGCTTAAAGTTGCTGGTCCTGAGTTTTTCTCATCTGTAAAATGAGGGGTAGACTGGTTAGGCGGACCCAGGCTGAAGTCAGTGCTTCCCCTTGTCCCCACACCACTCTGAGAGAGAGGTGGGAATGGCCGAGCCAATCTGTGCTTGGTAGCAGTGGCAATGCTGGTAGGACAATCTACAGGCTTTTCCTTAAAAAGGATTTCAGAGTGGGGTAGTTAAATAAGCTTTGGTGGACCAGAGAGTAAAAATAACATTTTAAAAATTTTAACTTTTTCCACCCCCTTACTGCCTCCCTTTTTCGGTTGTGTTTCACACTGTCAGACGGAGAGTGGAAGAAATCCCCCGTCGCCGTGCGCTGGTGACGCAGGCCAAGTGTGTCCTAGAAAGCCGGCGTCCCTCTGGGGCGGCTGCTCCCGTTACTGCGGGTCCTGCGGAGAGTCCTTCTAGTCACCGTGAGTGGGTGCGGTGAAGACAAGGGGATTCAGCACCAAAAACACTCAAAGCAGGGCTGAAGGGCTATGCTCTAAATGACGAATCTGCTCTCTGAGGTTGAAAGAACCTGAGTTACTGAATATTGAGGTTGTATTTATTTATTTATTTATTTTTATTTTTTATTTTTTGACAGGGTCTCGCTCTGTAGCCCAGGCTGGAGTACAGTGGCGCAATCTCGAATCGCGGCAACCTCTGCCACTTGGGCTCAAATGATTCTCCTACCTCAGCCTCCCGAGTAGCTGGGGTTACAGGCATGTGCCACCACAGCCAGCTAATTTTTGTATTTTTAGTAGAGACGGGTTTCACCATGTTGGTCAGGCTAGTCTCAAACTCCTGACCTCAGGTGATCCACCTGCCTCAGCCTCCCAAAGTGCTAGGATTACAGGCGTGAGCCACCGTGCCCACCTGAGGTTGTATTTTAAAATGAAGGAGTAGAGGAAAAGTCAGTCCACAGCTGTCTTTATTAACTTTAACACAGTATAGACTATTTTATTTTATTTATTTTTAATTTTTTTAGAGACAGAATCTTGCTCTGTTGCCCAGGCTGGAGTATAGCAGTGTGATCTTGGCTCACAGCAGCCTCAACCTCCTGGACCCAAGTGATCATCCTAGCTCAGCCTCCTGAGCAGTAGGGATTATAGGTATATGCCACCACGCCAGCACACCTGGCTAATTTCTTAAAATTTTATTTTTGAAGAGCTGGGGTTTCACTATATTGCCCAGACTGGTCTTAAATTCCTGGCCTCAAGTGATCCTCCCACCTTGGCCTCCCAGAGTGCTAGGATTAAAGGCCACCATACCAGCAGACTATTTTACTTTTGTAAGAAAGAATAGGATGAAGAGTATAGTTCTGGGAAAGGGAGAAATGGCCCAGTATTTTTTAACTTTTTACTTATAACTGAGTATTTTTTATTATTTATTTATTTTTATATTTTATAGAAACGGGGTTTTGCTATATTGCTCCAGGCTGGCTGGTCTTGAACTCCTCGGCTCAACTGATTCACCTGCCTCCCAAAGTAGCTGGGACTACAGGTGTGTGCCACTTTGCCCAGCTACTTTTTTTTTTTAGAGATGAGGTTTCACTATGCTGCCCAGGTTTGTCTTGAACTCCTGACTTCAAGCCATCCTCCTGCCTTGGCCTCTCAAGGTGTTGGGATTACAGGCATGAGCCACCATGCCCAGCTCCCTTCATTTCTTTTAAAAGGCTCATTCATCCAGAGTAAATTTGAATCTGCAACATATCTGTTTACCTTGTCCAGAAAGATCCACTGTCTTCTGATGTCCAGTTTTGCCATCAAAGAGCTCCATGACGTACTTCCCTTTGTCATTTGGGGTGGGCTCATTGATTTGTAGCCAGATCTGCTCTCCAGTGACCCCGGTCTTAACTCTGTCTGAGTACCTAATGGCGGCCCCACTGTGAAAATCGAAGAAAACTTCCTTAGCGTTTGCTTCCACCCAGGGCTGATCTTTACTTTGTCTCTTATTGAGGCTCTTGCCGTAAAGTTTTATAGGCTTGCAAAAAGTGAGGGATCTGCATATGTTATTCTTCTGCTTCAGAAAAATTATGGGCCATGACACACAGAACTGGGATTCCAAGGCCCAAGTTCTGACAGTCGGAATATTTATTTATTAATAACTCCTCAGAGCAGTCTGAGGCCCAGGGCAAGTCACAATACTAATACTTCTCAGTGGTATTATTATCTTTGTTTTAGTTTGGATTTATTTGTAGGACTAGGGTAATCTATAAAGCTAAAAGGCCAAACTACATATTATTTTACTGCATATTTCATCTAGATAATCTATGGCTGTAAATCAGATTTTACAAGCCAGTCCAAAAACAACACTTATGGAGGCTCAAGTGGTTGACTAGACCAAATAATGAAGATGCTTATGCTTTGCTGGTCTAATAGCAATTTCCTCAAAACATCCTTTCAGTGTTCTCATTTTTGAACAAGTAATTCTTTTAGAGAAGATATAAAGCTTTTTGATTGATGATTCAATGAATTTTACTTCTCTCACACTTCAGACTGATATATTAGAATGTCCTAGATGTCACAGAGGAATTTCCTGGAATTTGATCTATTTTAGCTTATAATTACTTTCCTAAAATGTATTCTGAAAGAAACAGAACAAAGGAATAAGCCCCAGCATTCTACACTGGAATTTTACCAATTCTCATTTTTATGACTCAGTTAATAATAAATCATAATACTAGCGAAAACACTGTTTTACGTAACAGTAAAGTCATCTTAAAGAAAACACAAATGGCTGCTTTGCGGCACCTGGCTCTGGCTAACTGTTCAATCTAGCCCAGTGGGCCCCAACCTTTTTGTCACCAGGGACCGGTTTCGTGGAAGACAATTTTTCCACAGACCAGGTAGGGGGAGGGTTTCGGGATGACTCAAGCACATAACATTGATCATCAGATTCTCAGACGGAGCGTACAACCTCGATCCCTCACATGCGCGGTCCACAATAGGGTTCGCGCTCCTGTGAGGATCTAATGCCGCAGCCGATCTGACAGGAGGCGGAGCTCAGGTGGTCATGCTCGCTCCCTCGCCCACCACTCACCGCCTGTTACACGGCCCAGTTCCTAGTAGGCCACGGACTGGTACCCGTCTATGGCCTGGGGTTTGGGGACCTCTAGTCTAGACTTCACGCAGCTGGAAGCCAGTGGTAGGTAGTGCCATGATGAACCAGGCTCTGGAGCCAGGCTGCCTAGGCTCAGCCTTGACCCACCTCTTAGCTGTGTGACCTTAGGCAGGTCACCTCCCCGAGCCCTAGCTTCCTCATCCCTCAAGGGAGGAGCACCTCCCATGCAGAGTGGTGAATGTGAAATGAATTCACATACGTAAAGGGCTTTCAGCAGCGCCCCCCCAAACTGTCAATGCCGCTGAGGGTACAGGGTGAGGAAACTTACTATCTGTACCCTCCTGGGGATGCCACGGGACCTTCTTCTCAGTGGGGCTCCTAGGAACATTTGCAGTTTGGAACATTTGCATCCTGAGGTTGGACTGAAGGTGGCTACACTCCATCAGATTATCTATGCCAGGCCTTGGTTCTCTTTCAGCTCAGGATATTTCAAGGAAGCACGGAGGTTAAGGACACTGTCAAGAGTGTAAACGGGAGGCCTGGTTTGATTTGGAAACTGATTTCAGCTCTTGGAATCCCAGAAGCGAACTTGAATAGAGTCCCTGTATAACTGCACGGAGGTTCAAACCCATCTTCCCCAAAGTCGCCTTGAGCTCTCCAAAGCCTTCTGAGGGTGGACCAGAAACATGCTAATGTCTCACTCTGCCAGGCGCTATAACATCAACAACAATAATCTTGGGCACTCATTGGATTAGGCTTCTTTGGTGGATGCCCACTCATTCATACCGTGGGAAATTAGGTGCCTCCTGGTGCACACTGCTTCATCTCTGTTCCAGACCACAGAATGTGTTAACCGTGTGGATAGAGAGAAGGGTAAGAATGTGGCTCCAGATGCCTGGCACAGCAGAGGGAGCCCAAGCACGACTGTCTGGAGGTGGAGGCTGCGTTATAGAGGTGTCCGTGAATTATGGTACTTCTTCAATCACAAATAAAGACGTACTGTAACTATTACCGGCCTCAGCACGTACATGTTGAGGGAACGAGCTAACCTCCCAGTAAGAGAATGCCCTGGTGGTTCTGTCCTGTGCTCACCAGTGTCAGACTTGAGAATCAAGAAGACTCCTTACTTGAGAAGAACATGAAAATTTTTTCCCTATCCTCCTCTCTTCCACTGGAGAAAGAATTTCTTTTTCTTTCTTTCTTTCTTTTCTTTTTTTTTTTTTTTTGAGAAAGTGTCTCACTCTGTCACCCAGGCTGGAGTGCAGTGGTGCAATCTCGGCTCACTGCAACATTTGCCTCCTGGGTTCAAGCAATTCTCATGCCTCAGCCTCCCCAGTAACTGGGATTACAGGTGTCCGCCACCACGCCCAGCTCGTGGTTTTTGTTTTTGTTTTTTTTTGTATTTTTAGTATAGACAGGGTTTCACCATGTTGGCCAGGCTGGTCTCGAACTCCTGACCTCAAATGATCCACCCGCCTTGGCCTCCCAAAGTGCTGGGATTACAGGTGTGAGCCACCGCACCTGGCAGGGAAAGAATTTCTACACAGCAAGTAAGTTCCCATTTACTTACTTGTGGGACCAGTTAACTTTCAAATCCTCCACGTAGTAAGTTACAAAAGAGTACAGTCGGATGCCCTCGGCTGTGCTCTGGATTTTCAGGTCTGTAGCAGACAAAGCTGAAAGAAGAAAATAGCATATTTCCTGCATCTGCATGCCCCTCCTGGCAGGAGGATCATAAAGCATTGTTGTGGTGTGAAATGTTTAACTTACCTATTTTTTTGCATACTTCTGTCATCAGTTCCTTAAAGGCTGTGGAGAGAGATTCAGAGCCAAAACTTTAGCATAAAAATTCTCAATGTAAGGTTAAATCGCAAATTCTTAGTTCTCAAAACTTCCCTTTCTGGATGAAAGGAAATGGAAACAAGGTGAATTTGTGGACCCACTGAAAATGAGTATTCTTTGAGGAAATAGTTCAGTTTTACCAGGTTTTAAAGGATCCCTGCTTATTTTGATTTTTTTCCCCTTGAATTCTTTGTAACAATCGCCATATTTACATTCTAGAGAAAGGGCCATAAGAGATTTCTAGGAAGGTTCTTGACTTTGGGATTCTCTTTCTTCTCAATTCCCAGGAAGCCTTAGTTTACATTAGAGGACATTTTCTTACCCGTGTCATTGATTCATACTGAATTAACCATGTAGGTCTCCTGGCCTTCATCAGCCTGATAATGCTTTTCGCCAATAAACACATTTAGCCCCACCTCCGCCCAAAGTAGGAAGGTGAAATTAGTCAGATTTCTGCTGTTTGTTAGCAATATTATTTTTAAAATCTTGTTCAGGAACAAAATTGTAAGTTTGGGGGTCCCAGGTAGATTTTCATCATCATGATATATTTGCCCTTAGCGGTCTCTGAAAAATGGAATTTGCTTTCTTGCTCTGCTAAAAACTGCAAGGCTTCACATTTCATATGTAAATCTTGCTTGCTACCTTTGGAGTGGACTATTTTTTGTCATGCTTCTGACAGAAGTTTTTGAGCCTGGAATATTTTTATAGAGTTAAAACAAAAATGATTTAAATTGAAAACAGACCCCTTGTGGACTCTGGACTATAAATTCTCTAAGGATCAAAAATACACTTCTGATTTCGAAGATGACTAGAAGTGAGGTATTTTTGAATAAAATAGTTCACTTTGCTGGAATTTCACTTAAGCCAAAATCTGTGGACCAAAAAAAGTCAGCATGATTTCAATCGTCAGCTCGGTCTCAAATCATCATTCTGGTAAGCTGTATGCAGAAACACACAAGACAGACACCAGTGGTTGGTGGACTGACCTTCATCCACAAGCTTCAGTCTGCTCTTATCTTTTCCTCGGTCATCTTTCAGGATAACTTCATAAATCCCAGCATCTTTCTTGGAAAACTAAGAGGGAATAGATATACCACATTGCACCTTTCATAGCCGCAGGGCATGGTATCTGTAATTGTTTTTCTTCTGCTGCTTCTTCTTCTTTTTTTTTTTTTTTTTTTGAGACAAGGGTCTCACTCTGTCAGCCAGACTGGAGTGCAGAAGTATGATTATAGCTCACTGTATCCTTGAACTCCTGGCCTCAAGCTTGGCCTACCAAAAGCCCTGGGATTACAGGTGTGAGCCACTGCACCTGACCTGCTATCTGCATTTTTAAAGGCCCTTGATTTACAGAACTGCGATCAAAACACTCTTTGACTAAGCATCTAACTGCGTGAGTGATGAACCGTTCACAGATGCAGAGATGCACCTCTCCGTAATAATTTGACCAGTGAGCTAGCAGTCCTGACTTTTTACCTTCTAAGGCTGTAACTGATATGAGGCTTAAAGTCCTTATCTTTTACTCTACCTTCATTTATTAAAACCAGTGATCACTAGCTTTATAGTGATATATTTAAATGCCGTGCTCTTTTAAACAAGGAGTAGATAAAAATCTATCCTTAAATGAAACCACGTCTGGTGTCTCTGCACTTTTAGGACCAGGAGGCTTAAGTACAACTGAAGAAGGATCCACTTCACTGCCCATATATGGATAAAAGCAACTCAGAAAAGCGAGTTGTGGCATTCAGCTAATATTGGTTTGCTGTCTACCAAATCCACACACATCACAAGGCTAGAGAAGCTTTTGTGTTCCTACAGCAGTTGGAAGTAAGCTAATATAAATCCCCTGGTCATGAAAGGAATACAGAATCTAGTCACTGTTTTGGGGTAAGACAGAGGGTAGAGAGCTAATATATTACATTTTGCATTTATAATCGCCTACCTCTGTTATAAGCAGGGTACATATACCATCCTTAAAGTCGTGCTTTTCATCCACTGATATCTCCCTCTCATCTTTGTACCACACAATATGAGTCTCCTTCTTAATATTTGCCACCTAGGAGCAAAACCATAATTACTTTTTTTAAAATAAGGAAATGTACTTTTGTGAAGTTAAATAGTTCTTAATGCAGCAAGATATAAAAGAAAAAGCACTGAACATGGAGTGAGAAGACACAGATTTCTAAAGGAATCAATGGAAAGCGATTTTAATTGAGAAAAGAGTTTACAATCAAGTGGACACCAATAGAATAAACCTAAACCAATAGCATCTCTATTTCCAGCAGTGAAAATTTGACTTTAAAATCACGTGGTAAGAAAGAAAAGAGAGAATAGATACATTCATACTGATATACATACTTAAACGAAAATAGAAATCTCAAAACCAAAGGAAGACAAATCCCATCAGATTAAAATACAGGCTGTGTTAGAAAAACAAATGACTTTATTAAAGGAATGGAATGAGTAAGCCCCAATCTATATCTAAAAATTTAGTAAAAGATAAATGAAGCATTGCAAATATATGTGGAAGGGAGGCATGGATTAATAAATTAATTACTTAGCAATTTTGAGGAGACTCACTTAGATACACTAATCTCCTCATCATGTCATCTATTTCAAATGGACTAAACAACTGCATGTGGTTAAAGGGATCTTGAGCTTTATCTACAGTGCTTGATTTTTTTTTTTTCAAAGGAGAATATACTCATGTATTTCTTGTATAATTCAAATTGTATGAAAAAGTAAAGACTTCCTACAAATCAAGAAAACTATCTCAAAGAGCCCACTGAATAATGGGTGAAAGGTACATACCATTCCCCAAAGAGAAAATACAACTATAAAACCAACAAAGAAAGTGTTATCTCATTATACATGAGAATATACAGGTTTTAAAATACGAAACAATTTCAGCTAATAAATAAACATAGGAACCACCCTGGTAACTGCAGTGAAACCACTACACACAATCACTCCGCAGCTTTGGGCTTTGCTGAGTACATTGCTCTTGAAATTTGGACATAACCCTTGTGTGGATCCCGGAAGTTCTGCTTAGATAGTTGTTACAAGAGATACTAGGTCCTTAGGGCATGAAGGTTTTTAGGTGTTTTTTTTCTTTTTGCCGTGGCCCCTTCCTGCACCTGCCCAAAGTGGATCGTATCTCCTTGCATCTGAGCTTTCTGTTGTCTGGGATGGCAAAGGTCATAGCTCCACATGTGGACTCCTGAGGGAGAGGAAGGTCCCAGTGTGCAAGCTAGGGTTCCGCCTGTGTTCATTGTTTTGTTTTTGTTTTTGGTTTTTTTTGAGACAGAGTCTCACTCCATCGCCCAGGCTGAAGTGCAGTGGCGTCATCTTGGCTCACTGCAACCTCAGCCTCCCAGGTTCAAGCGATTCACCTGCCTCAGCCTCCAAAGTAGCTGGGACTACAGGTGTCCGCCACCACGCCTGGCTAATTTTTGTATTTTTTAGTAGAGACGTGGTTTCACCATGTTGGCCAGGCTGGTCT
This sequence comes from Theropithecus gelada, assembly GCF_003255815.1. Classification (NCBI taxonomy): domain Eukaryota; kingdom Metazoa; phylum Chordata; class Mammalia; order Primates; family Cercopithecidae; genus Theropithecus; species Theropithecus gelada. Next base: position 10,192,905 of record NC_037686.1, on the reverse strand, counting down.
CGAACTCCTGACCTCAAGTGATCTGCCTGCTTTGGGCTCCCAAAGTGCTGGGATTACAGGCGTGAGCCATCGCACCCAGCCCCTCCTACATTTTTTTGAGTAGACTAGCGCCAAGCAAGACCCACCATTCTCTTGTGAGTCTGAATGATTAGCTGAGCATACTCCAGGAACTGTAATGCCACATGTGAGGGGCCACATTTACAGGAATTCCACAATAATGGAACAAAGAGCTATGGGGAGACAGAGGGAGTGGGAGGCCTTCTAGAGACCACTGTGCTGGGCCTGGAAAGGATTTTGTCAGAGAAGCTGAAAGAAGGTCATTCCAGGCATTGGAATGACAGCGTAAGCACGAACTGTGTGAATATTCACAACCCATTTCCAGGCTGCCCTTGGTTGCTCAGAATCTGGGAATGGGGCTGACTCTCCTGAGGAAGGCCGTCACAGGACACCAGAGCTCCTCTGCAGAGGGCCACAGCAAGCGCAGAAGGCGAGGGATGTGTGGGCTTTTGCAAAGGGATGGTTTATAGGGAGGGGCCATGTGGATGAGGAAGTGAGTCGGGGACAGCACGACAGGGCAGATGGGATAAGAGAGAAGCTGAGGGCTTCCGCTTGCCTGAGAAAGAGTTTTTCAAGCAGCATTGCCATTTCCTGTGAGGCTACAACCTAGAATTGATTTTCCTTATATGTATTTCTGATAGACTGCTGTTTCTCTGAGTTTATCAGATCTAGTAGACACTGGGGCACGTGGGTTCTGGGTTTTATCATGACAGTTGTGAAATCCACACCAAATGCCACACCTACGCTTCCACTTGTCCTTGTCAGCCAGCAGGACCTGCACGCTCCCGCTCCAACCTCACCCACCAGTTCCTTACCCGAAACATTTCTGCTGACTCACTCAGCTACACACCACAAGCTAAAGTACAAACTCGTTTAGAATGCCATATAGAATTTTTTTTCCTGAATCTTTTCGAAGTCCTAATAAGACAATTGGTTGTGAGCTGCCAACTCTTCTCCACATCTCTCCCTCAAGCCAGCACAGTGGCTTGGAGTCAGTGGCACAGCTGGGGAACACCCAGGAGTATTGTTGCGCCAGCCTCACAATTTACTTAGCAAGGTCCACGAAACACTGCAGCTAGAGTGATTCTGGAATAGGTCTATGACTTAGAATACAGATTTGGCTTAAGACAAAAACAATGTGAGAGTCTTTGGAGATTACTAATTAGATAAAGGTCGAGGGTCTTACTAACTAGGTCATTAGTAGTGACTAGGAATGATCACCTTGCCTTCTCATATATGTCGTTTTATTTTAAATCTTTCTTATCAACAGATGATTACAGTAACATTCAACAGTAAATATGTGTCCCACTTATCATTTTGGCTCAGATGGAAGAGATGAAAAATTGATCTTCCTCTTCTCTACATTCTATTTCCCTTGAATCAAATATCAAAAATTTATCTATCTCTTACCTTGCATTTCAATAGTACATTACATTCACCAGTCACTTCCCAGCTCAAATACTCAGCAAAGTGAGGACCTATAAAATTTTAATGACATTAGCAATTACTCTATTAATCACAAATGCAAAATCAAAGCTCACACTTAAGTCCTAAGGCGATTTACATCTGAAGTCAAATTTTTAAAATTCTAGATTTAGCTTTTAAAGATTTTAATGTCTACATATTTAACTGTACATATTTTCAATTATTTTAATTTACTAGGCATTATTAACATAATAATATTCATTTTAATTTGTTATGGAAATAACCTTGGAATATTTTCTACAAAAAAATTAAAATTTTTCTCTTTATCCACTGCCTATTTTTACCTTGTTTCCTGATCCATTCTTGCCGCTGGAATTCAGCTTCTTTCTGGAGCTTTTTGAAAACTACAAATTGAAAAACAAGGAAGTGTGAAATTGAGTTGGGTGGTATAAATGCACATGTCAGCTACCACCCCTAAGTGATTTATATTCATTACTGTAACACTCATACATTGTGACAACCCTGCTCATTTTTTATCTTTATAGATGAAGAAATAGGCTCAGGAAGGTTGAATAAATTGTACAAGGTCATAAAGCTAGGAAACAGTGAAATGATATTGGATGTTGCAAACACAGAGCTCTGGCCAGCCTTTCCATTGCCTTTGTAACTGCCACATTTTAAATCTGGGTGGCAGGAAGGGAGCAGCTGATTTACTACAATCTAGTTACAATGTATGATTAGTAGATTCGCAATGCACTACTTTTACATATTTTTATTCTCAATTTTAGTAATTTACAGTAAGTACACATGGCAAAACAGCATCATGGTTTGTTTCTGAGACACATACCGTCTTTGTTGTATTGCAATCTCCCTCACTGGAGAATTTGAGCAATAAACATTTGTTTATATATGAAAGTATTTAAATGCAGTCTTGCCTGTGGGCTAGGGATAAATTTGGTGTTCTTTTAAATTAACTTTCATTCCTATGAAATAAAATACCATGTAAGGTATTAACTGAAAACTGTATTTTTTTTTTTTTTTTTTTTTGAGACAGAGTCTCACTCTGTCACCCAGGCTGGAGTGCAGCGGTGCGATCTAGGCTCACTGCAACCTCTGCCTCCTGGGTTCAAATGATTCTCATGCCTCAGCCTCCCAAGTAACTGGGACCACAGATGCATGCCACCACACCTGGCTAATTTTTGTATTTTTAGTAGAGGCGGGGTTTTACCATGTTGGCCAGGCTGGTCTTGAACTCCTGACCTCAGGTGATCCGCCTGCCTGGGTCTCCCAAAGTGCTGGGATTATAGGCATAAGCTAACGCGCCCAGCTGAAAATTGTATTTTGAACATTAGAATTCAATTAAGAAACAATTCAAACGACAACTTTTGTGCCATGAGGTATTTGGATTGAAGGGAGTAGCAAAGCCTGCTGGTTAATGTTCCACGGAATTCTTACCATCTCCAATGAGAACAACAGTAGAATGGTTAGTTGCTTTTCCATCTTGAAGCTGGAAAGTGTACGTTCCCTCATCCTCATCCTGTAGCTTCTCCATGAACATTTCAATGATGCCAGTGTTTCGGTCAATATGCATTTTATATTTCTTCAGTGTGAAAAGAAAATGACAGAGAAATCACTAAGGCAGATATTTTACTTGGATGACAATAAGCTTGATGAAATAAAAATAAACCCCAAAGAATAATATTTTTAGGCTAGGTGCAGTGGTTCATGCCTATAATCCCAGTACTTTGGGAGGCCGAGGTGAGGACTGCTTGAGGCCAGAAGTTTCAGAACAGCCTGGGCAACAAAGCAAGACCTTGTCCATATAAAAATAGAAAAATAGCCTGGGCACAGTGGCTCACACCTGTAATCCCAGCACTTTGGGAGGCTGAGGCGGGCAGATCACCTGAGGTCAGGAGTTTGAGACCAGCCTGACCAATATGATGAGACCCCATCTCTACTAAAAACATAAAAATTAGCCTGGTGTGGTGGGATGCGCCTGTAATCCCAGTTACTTGGGAGGCTGAAACAGAAGAATTGCTTGAACCCAGGAGGCGGAGGTTGCAGTGAGTCGAGATTGCACCATTGAACTCCAGCCTGGGCATTAAGAGCAAAATTCTGTTAAAAAAAAAAAAAAAAAAAAAAAAAAAGGAAAAATTAGCCGGGCATGGTGGTGCGCAACTTTAATCCCAGGTACTCAGGAGGCTGAGATGGGAGGATCTCTTGAACCCAGGAGGTCGAGGCTACAGTGAGCCATGATTGTGCCACTGCCCTCCAGCCTGAGCAACAGAAGAAGACCATGTCTAAAAAAAAATTAAACATTAAAAATTAGAGTAATAATTTAAATACAATTTCTTCATAACTGAACAAGTTCTTCATATTCTTATACCCAAGAAAAGGGAAATATTATGTGGAGTTTTTGATCTAGACCAGAATAGATTACTAAAAAGTCTGAAATTTAGTTTCTTAAATCTAAATAAAGTTTTGTTACCCCAAGTGACAAAATGTCAAAAGGTTGTCTTTAGACTCTCACATTACCTTCCAGATTACATTTTATTTATTTATTTATTTGTTTGTTTATTTATTTATTTATCTAGAGATGGATTCTTGTTCTGCCACCCAGGCTGGAGTGCAGTGGTGCAATCTTGGCTCACTGCAACCTCTGCCTCCCAGGTTCAAGTGATTCTGCTGCCTCGGCCTCCTGAGTAGCTGGGACTACAGGTGTGCACCACCATACCCAGCTAATTTTTGTATTTTTAGTAGAAACGAAGTTTTACCATGATGGCCAGGCTGGTCTTGAAGTCCTGACCTCAAGTGATCTACCCACCTCAGCTTCCCAAAGTGCTGGGATTACAGGCATAAGCCACTGATCCTGGCCTACATTATTTTTAATGAGTAGAATAAAACTATAGGCAGCAGAGGCAGGTATCTTGCTCATTTATCACTATCTCCTTGGCATCTTGCACATGCATGGTATATAGTAGTCAATTAATAAATATCTGCTGAATTAATACTTGAAAAAAATGCCTCTGAATCTATTTACTCTCTCTTTTTTTCTCTTTTTACAGACAGAGTCTGTTGCCCAGGCTGGAGTGCAGTGGTGCAATCATAGTTCACTGCAGCCTCGAACTCCTGGACTCAAGCCTCAGGCCTCAGGCTCTTGAGGCTAGGACTACAGGCACACACCACCATGCCTCACCAATTTTTAAAAATTTTTTGTAGAGATGATGCTTCGCTATGTTGCCCAAGCTGGTCTCAAACTCTGAGCCTCAAGCAATTCCCCTGCCTCAGCCTCCCAAAGTGCTGGGATTACAGGTGTGAGCCACCATGCCTGGCCCTATTTGCTCTTAATGAATGGAAATAGCCCTATTAGACTATACGTATTTTATCATATTGTTTAGACAAATTTTTTTCTCCAGAATGTAAAGATAAGTTTTAGTCTCTGGGCATGCAAGCACAAATTCCATGATAGATTTGAATTTGTTAACTTTTGCTATATATAAAATATCACAGAACGAAGGCTAAGGCCTGGGATGAACTCTGTGATGCAATTCATGCTCCCGAGTCTCCCCTGCAGGAAGTCAGCCTCCAACTGAGATCACATTTTTGCTTAGCATCCCCCTATCCTATCCTGCTCCCCAACAATAAATCATTTGAATGATAAACAACTTCAGACTCTCTTTCTAAGAAACTTGACTTAAGAGAGCAGGTGCATACTCTCAAGGCAACACGTGTGCACGCTTGAACACGTGAAGGGGAGTATGTCTATATGCACGTATGCATGAATGTTCACTCACTGACTGTGGGGTGATGGGTGAGGCCAACAACACTTTTCCTTCCTCTCCCCTGGCCAGGTGGTGATCACAGCAGTCGAGGGAACATTTTGAAAGTGGAGAGGAGATGGGTCGCAGTGGACACAGGAGTCAGGAGTGACTTGTTCTGCCCCACAGCAAGTCACTCTAGGCATTGGGAAGGACTACGCTGCATACTCTCCTAATATTCATGGTACCCGTTTCCCTCTCACTAACAAGTCCTCAAATGTTTTAAAAATACATCTCAGTGAAAAGGGAAAGGGTTGCTAACAACAGTCACAAACCACACCTCCTCTGCCCTTTCAGTTTCCCATTTACACCCATGATAGCACAGGTGATGGTCAGAGCCCCTGAACCCCCAGTTCTTCAGTACTACTGGGCACTGGCCTGATCTTGACTTGACTGATGTCTGTGGGGAGGACAAATAAAGCTTAGATGTTGTAGCTCTATAAAAACGATGCTTATGTTGAAAGGAAAGAGTATTTTTTATATATATATATATGTAACTACCTATGTAAATATGACACAGACATACACACAGAAAAGCATAGAAAAATGTCTAAAAAAGTATATACCAATATGTACATCAAAAAGCCATTAGAAGTGTTACAGCTCTTTTAGAATTTGTCTAGCAGGCTTTCCGGTTTTTGCTGGAAAGACCCCCCAGCACTGCCACCAAATTAAGAAAAGCCGTAAGAATGTGCGATTAGCCCTTTCTGAGTCTTTAATGCTTTTTACAATAAGGATGTATTGTGTTTTTAACCAGAAAAGCAATGAAAGGTATTTTTATTGAATTTTTCGGAGCCATTAGGCAAGAGGCCTGTTCTTCATATAACGAATCAAGTCCGTGCTGAGGTGTCCAGTGTGAGTATGATGTGAATTCAGGCAAGGGTGTGGGCTCCTCTGCCTCCCAGGACAGCCTCTCTGTTTTCATGGGTGATCATACATCTCGGTTTGCCTGAGACCGTTTTGGTTTATGACTGTTTATGACTGTTGTCCTTTCATTCTCAAAGCGTCCCAGTTTGCATAATATGATATAGTCAATCTGTATTTTCATTTCACAGTTTTCACTTGTGAGAAGGATTTAAACTCACCCACTCCACCACCCAGCGGTTTTTATAACAACATATCCACATCCACATAAGGCTTCCTCAGTGTCTTCTACAATGATACATTAAAAAGGCTAAACAGTGTAAAACCTACCGGGCCTTCAAAAATTTCCTTCTCGTTAAATATGTAGTTGACTTTGGCATTGCCAGATAGCTTCTCAGCCTGCATCCAAAACCGGACCTGGCCCTTCTCCAAAATTTCAACTGCCAACTCTGATTTAACTGGGACAGCTATGAAAAGTAAAAATAAACACAGTAATTATATTGGTAACCAATTATATTGGTGCTCATTTTCCAACAAGTGAAAAAAAAAAAAAAAAAAAAAAAACAGGCAATGGAAATGACAATGTAGCACCTGCTTCTTGCAAAGCCCAGAGACAGTGAGAGTTGCAGGGAAAGGCTTAAAGACAGAGGGACTCAGCTCTGATGCTGGGACTGTCACTTAGAGCAAGTTGTTCATCCTCTTTGAATCATTAGTTGTCTCAACTGTAAAAATGAGGAAGATGAACTTACCTCTAGGGGCATGGGGCACTTGTAGTCAGTATCTCTAACTTTCTACTGTGGCTTTTGGTTGGTGTTTTTCTTTCTTTCTTTTTTTGCAACAGGTTCTCGCTCTGTTGCCCAGGCTGGAGTATAGTGATACGATCTCGGCTCATTGCAACCTCTGCCTCCTGGGTTCAGGTGATCCTCTCACCTCAGCCTCCTGAGTAGCTCACACAACAGTCATGCACCACCACACTCGGCTAGTTTTCTTTTTTTCTTTTATTAGACAGGGACTCATTATGTTGCCCAGGCTGGTCTTGAACTCCTAGCCTCAAGTGATCCTCCCTCCTTGGCCTCCCAAGGTGTTGGGATTACAGGTGTGAGCCACCTCATCTGGTTGGCAAGTGCTGTATTTTAAATTAGAAGCTTCCTAAACTTATGTCAAATGTAAATTCATATTTCTTTATATTTATTTTAAAACTACCCTTTTCAAGTTTCAAGGGATGCTTTTCTTTGCATTATTCCATATTCATTAGCAAGTTCAGTGTGATAAATTCATTCCAATGCAGGACTGAGAGGGGGCTCAGATGTCATCTATTGAGGGGGTTTCAAGGCAGAGAGAAGGTGGGTTTTGGAGTCCCACCAAGATCTGGACCAGTTACTCTCCACCTTTAGATCTTGTGTCCCTCACCTGCTAACATGGATGTGCTATGAAGAGTAAATATAAGGCCAGGCATGGTGGCTCACACCTGTCATCCTAACACTTTGGGAGGCCGAGGTGGGCGGATCACTTGAGGTCAGAAGTTTGAGACCAGCCTGGCCAACATGGTGAAACCCCGTATCTACTAAAATTACAAAAATTAGCCAGGCATGGTGGTGGGCACCTATATCCCAGCTACTCCGGAGGCTGAGGCAAGAGAATTGCTTGAGCCTGGGAGGCAGAGGTTGCAGTGAGCCAAGATCGCACCACTGCACTCCAGCCTGGGCAACAGAGTGAGACTCTGTCTCTAAAAAACAAACAAACAAACATAAATATAGTAAGAGAACATATTAAGGTATTGTGAATAGTGGTCTGTGTTCAAGAAGGTTGGTTCTCTTCCTCCCCTCACTTTACTGATCTCTTTACAAAATCTCAACTGCACCCCAGGAGACAGTGGTAACACGTCTGGGTGGTGGAGCTGAGAGCAGGGTCACCATCTCTTCTGTATTCCTCTTGGTCCTGGTTGTCCACACGGTGGTTTTCCAGTGTGAGCAGGATGTCTGAGTGCACCAGGGCGGCAAGGGCAGAGGCTAAGCTTTTCCCTTGCAGGACATTCATGCTTGCTACAAGTAAGTCTTGAGGAGAGTAGAAAGTACAATTTCTTCTAAAAATATCTGGAGACCTCATTCTAGGAAACTTACTATGTGAGTGAAGAGGTTACCTAAGATGCCCAGAGTGGTGAGGGAGGAGGAGGAACAGGCCCTCCTGGAAGCCTCCAGCTCCCTTAATGTTCACTGTCCTCCCTGAGTCCTGAGAACATCGTTTGGGGAATGCTGGCCACCTTGAATGTCCACGGGGGCACGGAGCAAAAGTGGCCATGCATACATAGAGACAGCCCATGTCACAGTCAGGGGAGCAGGCTCCAGAGGCAGACCACCTGGGTTTAACTAGCTGTGTGCAAATGATCTAGTTACCTAACCTCTCCAGGCCTCATGTTCTTCCCCTCTAAAATCAAATCAGCACAATACCAACCCTTTTAAGGTAATTGTGGAATTCAAATAAATATATCCTGCTTAACTACTCTATAGAAAGCCTGGCATATAATAAATGCTGTATTAATGTTGGCTGTTAATGTTTTGGTATCTCTTTCCTCCTCTAGTTGCTTCTACAACACCCTGGAAACACCTTTTTTTTTTTTTTTTTTGAGATGGAGTCTCACTCTGTCATCTAGGCAGTGGCATGATCTCAGCTCACTGTAACCCCTACCTCCCGGGTTCAAGCGATTCTTGTGCCTTAGCTTTCAGAGTAGCTGGGATTACAGGTGACAGCCACCACACCTGGTTAATTTTTACAACCACTAATTTTAGAATATAATATGTTGACACCTAAGAGGACACACCAACATATCTATATTTATATATATGTGCTTGTGCATGTCTCCCCACATATAGTGCATGTATACAAGAGGGGTAACAACTGGTGTCTGCAAATGAAGGGCTATTATGCAGCATGCTGAGAATACCAAAGTGTACCCTCCCCCCACTCCCCCAAAATACCTTGAATTCTGGGTGTACGGATATATATTCAAATAAGCTATCTTTCCACACTGCAATTTAGTATCAATACTGGCAAGATAGACTAAGTCGCTTTCTATTTTTAGCTTTGTGCATTTTTATTTTTTCCATTTACTCAGCTCTAAATTTCCTTAGGCTCTTTTCTCTGGCAGTTAATGTGCCTCAGCGAAATATGTTATTTGTAGGTTTAAGGCACATGTTTAGTGGTTTTCAAAATATTTTTGAAAACAGCTTAAAATAGGAGAATTTACTGTGCCAAAGGATAAAGGAATACCATACTCGTTATTACATTCTCTAAGAAATAAGGCAGTTTAAAACTTTACAAAATCTCATGAAGACAGCTTCATCAACATGCCAGCGTTTACAAAGATGGAGTGCCTATGAATCAATAAATCGCATATGCTACTTTGATCCTATCACCAGGCCTCTGAAAATATTCACTTTGTGACCTCATTGGTCTCAGAGTGGTAGGGGAAAGCAAAGAGTGGGTGCTGTAGTATTGAAAAATGTTGCTTCCTTGGGTTAACCAAAACACCCTTGGATTGGGGGCTCTGATACTTGCATGTCAGAGTTTGTTATTTTGTGATTTTTATGTTTATTTTTTGTGACAGATTCTCACTCACCCAGGCTGAAGTGCAGTGGCATAATCACGGCTCACTGCCGCCTCCAACTGCTGGGCTCAAGTGATCCTCCCGCCTCAGCCTCCCGAGGAGCTGCTGCCACACCTGGCTAATTTTTGTATTTTTTGTAGAGATGGGGTTTCACCACATTGCCCGGGCTGGTCTTGAACTCCTGGGCTCAAGTGATCCTCCCGCCTTGGCCTTCCTAAGTGCTGGGATTACAGGCATGAGCCACCTTGCCCAGCCACATGTCAGAGTTTTAATCAGTTTCAGGTTCTCCCTACCAAAATGCGACACTGGGTCTCTAATAAAAGGATACCTGAGTTTGCTGCTACCCTCTCTCTTAGCACCAATAATCAGAGTTCTTAGGCTTATGCAAGATAAAATATCTCAGTATAAATGATAATGACATCAGGCAATGCCTACTGTCTGGATTAATTCTGGCATGATCTCAGCTCATTGCAACCTCTGCCTCCTGGGTTCAAGCAATTCTCCTGCCTCAGTCTCCTGAGTAGCTGGGGTTACAGGTGCCTGCCACCACACCCAGCTAATTTTTTGTATTTTTAGTAGAGATGGGGTTTCACCATGTTGGTCAGGCTGGTCTTGAACTCCTAACCTAGTGATCCACCCACTTTGGCCTCCCAAAGTGCTGGGATTACGGGCATGAGCCACCGCACCCCACCCTCTTACAGCATTTCTATATAGTAGGTGCTATAAACCATTGTGATAGCCATTCCTGGAAAAGAAACCAAGGCACAGAGAAATAAAAGTGAGCTGCCCAGGCACACAGCTTGAGTCGAAAGTCCAGAATAAAGAGAGTCCAGGCCAAACACTTTGCTGTCATCTGATCTATTCCAGAAGCTGCTGCCTAGTGAGACTGCTCAAATCTGTGTGTGTATTGTGGATACTTACTTGGGAACTTGTGTTCATGGCTGAGAGCAAGTAAACGTTTCAATTCTGTAGGGGGAAAAAGAAAGCAATTAAACCTTAAACTACTAAAATAAAAACCACTTAAGAATAATCGAGAAATCAAAGCAACATTCGATGTGTGAATGCACTGATTTTAAACTTACCTTCCTCATCTATTAAGTAGCTTGATGCTATTCCATCAGTGTCTGTTACATCGCAAGAGTAAAGACCCAAGTCGTCCATCCCAAGGTCTTTGAAGGTCATTTTCGTCCTTCGGAACAAAATATTTTTCTTAGAAATGAGGGTGTGTGGGATCTGTGGGCCTGTGTTTCCCCTGATTCTGGGCAGTTGTATATGCTACTCCTTTCATCTGGACGCCTCCTCTCATCTCGCTGAGCTACAGCCTACGTGTTCTTGGTGTCTCAGGTTCAATGCCATTTACTCTGGGAGGACTTTCCTTACCTCCTTCCAGGGGGTGGTGGTGACAGGGGAGTGGAACTGGCACAAAGCCCACATGCCCAAGCTATGTTGCTTATCAGTGCACATCCTGCAGAAAAATATCCAGCTGAGCAGCCCCTGCTGGGAGCCAGACACTTCCCCCGCCAAGGGCAGAACCTGCTGTTGGTAACTCTAGGTGCCTCTCCTATGCGATCTCCTGCTCTCCCCTTTTCTGAACTTACCATGAACATCTGTATTCTCCCCAGTGTATAATCCCTGTGCCTCCAGAGACAGGAACTGCTTTGTTTACTGTGTTATCCCCGCACCCAGTACCTTGTCTGGCACATAATATGTGTAATAAGTAAATGAATGGCTCAGTGGGCAAGTTCATTGTGTTTTCTAACTTTGGCAAGCTATATTGCTAGGCAGTGTCTAAGACCAACCAAACATTGAAATGTTAAGTGCACAAACTGGGAGAAAAATTTATCGTTCAATTATCTTTTCTTGGGGCAAATGTGTTTCATGTCAAGAAATTTACAGCATAGGGGCAGAAAAAGTCCTTTAATTATATTCAGTATTTCCTTGTCATTCTACAACAAAATTGCTAGTTTTTTCTTTGATTTCTGAGATATACTGGGCTTCATTGTAATAGAAAAAAGTACTTAGAAAATACTGTGCTTTATCAAATACTTTGCTTTATCATATCAATCCAATGTGGTTGACACGATGAAAATATAAAGCTTCGTAAGCTTTTGCTATAAAGCAAAGTAAAAAGAACACTCAAAATCTTGGCGTTGAAAGGAAATGACAGATCATATAGTTCCTCCATTCTCCCTACTCTCATTTTATAGAGAAAGAAATCCGAGGTTTGTGGCAGTTAAATAGCTGCCCACGGTTATACAGCCAGCTCCTGGTAGAGTTGGGCCTAGAGCTTTTCCATGTGGTGCTTCCACACAGAGCTTTCTTCCCATGTACTATTGGCTCACTCATGAGTGATGGTGAAAAAAGCAGAAGAGATTATCCTCAAATCATTTAATTTACCATAACTTGAACGAGCAGGTTCTTCCTAGCCCCCTACAAGTATCCTCATCATTACTTTAAGATTTCCAAATTTCATAGATAATGAGAATCATCTTTAAAGCTGATCTTTATGTCAATCGAATGTTTCTAATAGCATAAATGAGACAAATAAGAAAGAACTTTAAATGGAATAAGTAAAAAGTATTTTAGAAGGGTTGTTATTATTATTTTATTTTATTAGAGACAGGGTCTCACTATGTTGCCCAGGTTGGTCTTGAACCCCTAGGCTCAAGTGATCTTTCTGCCTCAGTCTCCTGAGTGGCTAGGATTTCAGGTGTGAGTCAATGAGCCAGTCTAGGATGATTACTTTTAAGGTTTAAGTTGGTTATTATTTTCTTCAATACCAGATATAAAATATATGTGACTTCATCCTCTTATTCCAAGCAATTTAAGTGGAAATCAAAGAGCTCACCTCATCCTCCTACAGTGAAAAGGAAACCCATGATTGTGATTGACATAGTCCTTACTTGTTGCCCTTGCTTTCGACTTCTAACCGTGGAGAGTCCTCAGTGGATACATAATCTTTGGACCAGGTGAACTCGGACTTTGGAGTCATCTGATCACATTCGAAGTTCAATGAAATGACTCCATCATCATCCACATTTACAACAACCTCTTTGGTTCCTGTAAGATCAAAAAGAAGGTACTGATACTTCGTGGAGGAAAGCAACCAAGTAAGAATTTGTTACCTTGAGATCCTTTACTTTAGCCCTAAAGTAGGGCCCTGAGCCCAGGTCAAGGAAAAGTTTCACTGCTCATGTGAAGGGACAGTCCTACTCTACAATTTGGCTTTTATGCCATAACACGAAATCTGATGGTTGCACCACGTTTCTTAAGTAGAGTCAACACCATGGACAGTAGTGTTTGTTATGTGACTGATGGTATAGTTATGGGAGTGGTTTGATTGCAATAAGGAGACAAGGCAGCTTTGGGAAAAGGGGAAGTCAATTGATTTTGATCAGGCCCTAATTCATGACTTTTGCTTCAATAATATCCACATGCAATCAGTCATCAGGAAAGCGCAGAGATGAAGAACCCAAAAGGAAATTGAATGGGAGAAAGTAGAGAAACTAAGAATCGCCTATATTCACGTATTCAAAGCCTTTAAGTCATTTAAGAGTGGAGAAATATATGGATGCCTGCTCTGTGGATCACATAACCATAAATCAATTTAAAGATGTCCCTCTAGACTAGAGTGATAGCAACTGAGAAATGACTATTATTAAACTGCATGGAAATTTAAATGGAAATGAGTTTCAAGAGATTCAGCTCTTTCAAGAAGATTGGTTTTTGGATTAAAAAAAACCAATTCAGTTAGTGTTTTGAGTTATTCTATTTTTGAGAGTTATAATAAATTGCACCTTCACCTAATAGAGACTTCTAGGAGAATTTGTATAGCATATGAAACATTCACATCTATTCCTAAATCCAGTTGAAAGGAGTAAAATGCTCTACTCAGATTTATACTCATTCAATTGCCAGTCTAAACTTTGTTTGTTTCAGTACATTAGGAAAAATATATTAAAAAAAATAAAAATAATATACAGTTTGTTTCAGTACATTAGGAAAAATATATTATATTCAATCCCAGAAAAGTACAGCTGTATTTTTTTAAAAAGCATAAAAAAACTTCCAAAAGAATTGAATGTTTTCTCTCTAGATTGTATCATAAGAGGCCAACATCCTGGCCTACTGTCCAATAAAACTTGTTAGTGGAAAAAAAATTGCAAACGTTTTCCCAAGGGAAGGCCAAGAGGAAACCAGTGCCTGGTGCCTGGCAGGAAGATCTTGGTTCCTGAGCCTGACAGTTGATCTAACTTACGTCCGTACAAATGGCAGTGTATGCTTCAACTATAAATTTCCAAAAAGTGATTGTTAGCACACGCAAAGCTTAGAGAAGACTGGTTCTAGAAAATTTTTTAAAATTCCTTTTTCTTAAACAAAGGGCTACTTTCATATTTGGTTACATAGATAAACTGAAATAACAATTAAAGAAGGCTTAAGGATTCCCTAAGTTAATTGTCTGCCATATGTTACTTTTAAAGGGCTATATGTATTCCATTGCAAGTTGCAGCCCACATTTTATTTCTGTTCCTGATAACACGTGACTAATCCTCACACTCTAGTTTCGTATAATATTGAACAAATGCTCTTATTAAAACTTAAGAAAAGGCTAACACTGAAGAGTGTTGACTGTATTATAATATACAGTTTGTGTGACTGAGTAACAGAAAGAATGCAAACAGAAATTTTTGTATATCTGTGTTGTTACAGAGAGAAAAGAAGTGAGGTAATCTTGCTTTTTGCATAATCTCTACTTTGGAAGCATGACAGATTGCTCATATTCATCATTCATTGTTCTATCTGTAATCTCTTTTTAAAAGGAAGTGAATCATCCATATGCTTGCTGTTTATTACATTAGAGGTATGACAAGTTTACAACAAAAATATTGCTTATTGATTGTGAAAGATTTGACTTTTCTGAAAACAAAATAACCACAAAACAGAAAGAATATGAACAATTGAATCAGCTTCGCCATTCTCTCAATGCTGTAGATAACTTTGTACTGTAACGCCTTACCCATTTGGAACACTGCCCAAAACCAAGAAATAAGGAAAATCAGCCTCTAATACCAGTTCTGATGTGACAAAGTCCACATGCTAGTATGCTGCACACTCACCAGAGAAGTGCAATCCCTTTTTTTTTTTTTTTTTTTTTTTTTTTTTTTGAGACAGGGTCTCACTCTGTCACCCAGGCTGGAGTGCAGTGGTGTGATCTTGCCTCACTGTGGCCTTGGCCTCCCAGGTGATCCTCCTACCTCTGCCTCCCAAGTAGCTGGGATCACATGCACATGCCACCACACCTGGCCAACTTTTTTGCATTTTTTATAGAGACAGGGTTTCGCCATGTTGGCCAGGCTGGTCTCAAACTCCTGAGCTCAAGTGATCCACCCGCTTTGGCTTCCCAAAGTGCTGGGATTACAGACATGAGCCACTGTGCCCAGTCTTGGAGTCTTTCTATACTTTGCTTGAGACAATTCTAACAAACCTAGTTGGTTGGTTTCCCTCAGTAGATTAAAAGAAAAAGAGGGAGGTAAGAAGCTACTATGAGCAGGAGCATTGAGAATAAAGAAAATGACAGCAAGAGAAGACGGAGAAAAACTAAAAAGTAGGCACAAAAACATTATTTACTATAGGGGCAGATAGCTTCTCACCCCATAACAACATTGCTGTATCACAACACTGTGTGTTAAATAAAGGTGATACTTAAACGGCTCTAAGTCACAGAAAACGGTAAATAAGATTCAGTATACTGCATCCAAGAAGGATGAAAAGCACTTATTAAATTGCATAATTTATTTTAAAAGGATTTTCATCAGAAAGTCTTAAATGAAATTTTAAAGTATTAATGCTTTAGCAGTAAACCCTCAGGCAAATGGAACAAATGGTCATCTAAAACAATAATTTGTTCAGGTTTTTGAATGGCCAAATTTGATCCCAAACCCATGAAACTTAGAGAATAAGAAAATCCTGGCCAGGCATGGTGGCTTATGCCTGTAATCACAGCACTTTAGGAGGCAGAGGCAGGAGGATCACTTGAGGCCAGGAGTTTGAAACCAGCCTGGCCAACAAGGTGAAACCCCATCTCTATTAAAAATATAAAAATTAGGCCGGGCGCGGTGGCTCAAGCCTGTAATCCCAGCACTTTGGGAGGCCGAGACGGGCGGATCACGAGGTCAGGAGATCGAGACCATCCTGGCTAACACGGTGAAACCCCGTCTCTATTAAGAAATACAAAAAACTAGCCGGGCGAGGTGGCGGGCGTCTGTAGTCCCAGCTACTCAGGAGGCTGAGGCCGGAGAATGGCGTGAACCCGGGAGGCGGAGCTTGCAGTGAGCTGAGATCCGGCCACTGCACTCCAGCCCGGGCGACACAGCGAGACTCCGTCTCAAAAAAAAAAAAAAAAAAAAATATATATATATATATAAAAATTAGCCAGGCGTGGTGGCACATGTCTGTAATCCCAGCTACTTGGGAGGCTGAGGCACAAGAATCACTTGAACCTGAGAGGTGGAGGTTGCAGTGAGCTGAGATCACACCACTGCACTCCAGCCTGGGCAACAGAGCAAGACTCTGTCTCAAAAAAAAAGAAAGAAAGAAAATCCTGTTTAGTTTTTGTCTCAATTGCCTCAGTTACTGAGCAAAGAATATAGAGCTGAATCACTGAAGTGCAGTTGGTCCTTCATATCTATGGGTTCTGCAACCGTGGATTCAACCAACTCTGGATCGAAAATACTTGGGGAAAAAAACAATAAAAATAACAACGCATCAATAAAAACAATGCAAATTTAAAAACAATACAGTATCCCAACTCTTTACATAGCATTTACATCGTATCAGGTATTATAAGCAAGCTAGAGATTATTTAAAGTATAAAGGAAGATATCTGTAGGTTATATGCATACACTATGCCGTTTTATAAAGGGACTTGAGTGTTCCTGGACTTTGGTATCCACAGGGGGTCCTGGAACTGATCCCCCAGGATAAAGAGGTATAACTGTATTCTGAAAAATAAACTTTGTAAAGCATTTCAAAATCTTTTGTGAAAATATGAAATGAAACAAAAGATGTTGCTTATTTGCCTTTTTAAATAAGATATGTTATTTTTAGGTTCCAAGCCACATCTGTGTTTCAACTTCAACCTATGAGTCGTACATCATTACCTTATAGTTGAGTTGTAACGGAAGAAATGGGATCATTTATACTTTTAGAAAAGAATGTGGAAATTTTTTCAAAGTCTTACATTAAAAATTGTAATTTAAAATTAGGTAATTGGCTGGGCTCACTGGCTCACACCTGTAATCCCAACACTTTGGGAGGCCAAGGTAGGAGGATTGCTTGAGCTCAGGAGTTTGAGACCAGCCTGGGCAACAGAGACTCTTTATCTACAAAAAAAAAAAAAAAAAAATTTAAATTAGTAGGGTGTGGTGGCTAACACTTGTAGTACCAGCTACTAGGGAAGCTGAGGTAGGAGGATCACTTGAGCCTGGGAGATGAAGGCTGTGGTGAGAAATGATCATGCCACTGCACTCCAGCCTGGGTGACAAAATGAGACCCTGTTGCAAAACAAAAACCAAAACAGACAAACAAACAAACTTAAGTAATTGCTAGGAGAGAGCCAAATAGGTAAGGATTAGCTATAATATCAATCAGTATCTGAGAGTTTCCCTTATCTGTGAAGCTTTTCTTGATTAATTATGTCAAATCAGTATATCATAAGCAATATTTGTAGTGGGTAGAAAAGAGAGGCATGAGCATTTCTTCAACTTATGCACACATAATTGTGGGTGCTACTGGTGGATTTATTAAATAAATGAACAATAAAGGAAACAAAAACTGTTTAAACTATATTTGGCACTTAAGATTTAAAACTTTCTTTTCTTTCTTCTTTCTTTTTTTTGAGACAGAGTCTCACTCTGTTGCCCAGGCTGGAGTGTAGTGACGCGATCTAGGCTCACTGCAACCTCTGCCTCAGGTTCAAGTGATTCTCCTGTCTCAGCCTCCAGAGTAGCTGGGACTATAGGCGCGTGCCACCACGCTGGGCTAATTTTTTTGTATTTTTAGTAGAGAGGGGGTTTCACTGTGTTAGCCAGGATGGTCTCAATCTTCTGATCTCATGATCCGCCCACCTCGGCCTCCCAAAGTGCTGGGATTACAGGCGTAAGCCACCGCACCCGGCCAGATTTAAAAATTAAAACTGGTTAAGAGGATTATTTGATTGGATTTTCATTTTTCAAAAACTTGCACTGGTCGTTTAGTTTATTGAGAATAGGGTTAAATTCTACATATGTCTTTTATATTTCCCTTACATATTTACACATGCCAGGGACTGGATTGAGATGAAAAAAAAACAGCTTTAAAAGATAAATGCCAGTTTAAGATTATGACATTTATTTTATCGGAAACTGTCTTGTTAAAGCTAAAGTATAACACCAACATTTTGATAAAGAGGTGAGAGGAAACCAAATTACCAATGAAACAGCCTTTGCAAAATTATGACATAGTTGACTTCATCTTGTTTCTGACCTCCAAGCTGCCCTTGGTCATTCCTGAGCATAGGCTAAGTTAACTTTGGGAGAAGGTTCGTTTATAGTTTAACTTGAAAGCAAGAATGGTAATAGTCCTCCTCTCTGTTCAGGGGCTGAAACCACTAATGAGAGGTTACAAGACAGGTGTAGTTTCTATTATCCCTTACTGCTTAGATGCCATGTGACCAGAGGTCACAAGATCTGTAAGCTTCCCAGTTGCTCCCATAGATAACATCAGTATTGTAGAATCTAAGATTGTTTTCTTTTAGATGTTTTTAAGACTGACCCCACCCAGACTCCTGACTTGGGACTCAATTTACTTTCCCATTATAGGCATCTTGGTCTTCTAAGTCACTCTTTAAAAAATGCCCTTATTCAAAGAAGCTCTGAGCCTTCAGGGAGACTGACTTGACTGACAACTCTAGGTCTCCCACTTCAGCTGGCCTCATGTCAATTAAACTCTTTCTCAACTGCAGTGCTGCGGTCGCAGTGGACTGATTTTGTCTATGCAGTGGGAAGGGATAACCTAAGGGGCGATTACACTAACAAAGAAAATATTCTAGTGGCAGTGGGTTTCCTACTTACTTTTATACTCAGAGTTTGAAGCTGGATCTCCTCCTTGACAATTTTTTTGAGGAATTAAAGAATTAATTAAATAAGGGTCCTGTACATAGCAGACAAAAAATTCGATTGCAATTTAACAAAAGATACATGATGCTCAAATGGATGATTCTCTTTATAGAGGCCCTAGCAAAACCAAAGCTGATGTATTAGCCTACAAAGCAGTGACAGCATTTTTTTTTTTTTTTTTTTTCGAGCTGGAGTCTTGCTCTGTCACCCAGTCTGGAGTGCAGTGGTGTGATCTCAGCTCACTGCAACCTCCACCTCCTGGGTTCAAGCAATTCTCCTGCCTCAGTCTCCCAAGTAGCTGGGATTACAGGTGTGGACCACCACACCCAGCTAATTTTTGTATTTTTAGTAGAAACAGGGTTTCACCATGTTGGCCAGGCTGGTCTCGAACTCCTGACCTCATGATCCACCTTCTTCGGCCTCCCAAAGTGCTGGGATTATAGGCGTGAGGCACCGCACCCAGCCAATGACAGCATTTCAGAATTTCTAACATGCCCCAGGCTAACCCACCAGATAGTGCCTTGTGGAGATTAACTTGGTACAATATCACAGAAGAAGCCTGAGAGAAAAGTCTACCCATAACGTCCTCCTCAAATTTTCCTTTCTTTTTCCTTTTTTTTTTTTTTTTTTTTTTAAGATGGAGTCTTGCTCTGTTGTCCAGGCTGGAGTGCAGTGACGTGATCTTGGCTCACTGTGACCTCTGCCTCCCAGGTTCAAGTGATTCTCCTGCCTTATCATCCTGAGGAGCTGGGATTACAGATGCCTGCCACACACCCAGCTACTTTTTTTGTATTTTTAGTAGAGATGGGGTTTCCCCACGTTGGCCAGGCTGGTCTCAAATCCCTGACCTCAGGTAATCTGCCCGCCTTGGCCTCCCAAAGTGCTGGGATTACAGGTGTGAATCACCGTACCTAGCCAAATGTTCTCTTTAGAATATCCCACAACTTAGCTGAGGTTTTTCCAAGAGCTGAGCTCCTGTCAATTAATTAATGGTTGAACTCTGAGCAATGCCTAAAGAGGCATATTCTCTCAAGTTGATTGAGGGATGTGGTTCCGATCATTAATGGGCAGGAAGCAAGCCTGATGTTCTGCTATCAAAGTAAAGCAGTCCTTGTAGCTATTCTTATCCAGATGAGAGGCCATCCCGCTTTCCCACAAAGTTGGGTTGGAAAAGTGGACCAAAATGTGGCATAACTTAGATTTTCTCAGAAACAACCTTTTAACCTGTTCATGAATATGAAGAACTTAACTAAGATCTCAGGAGACTGAGGTATAGAACGTGAGAGAGCTGTTGTGTTGTTACCGAAAAAGGATTTAAGAAGACTTGTCACTAGTCAGCTACTCAACCTAAGCAAATCCTTCATATAGACACAGAGATCATTGATTGTAACAGATCTCATTTTACATTACTATTATTGTTTCTTTCCTATTCTTTTCTAGTACAGACAGGTCCTACTATGTTGCTCAGGATGGTCTCCAACTCCTGGGCTCGAGTGACCCTCCTGTCTGGACTCCCACAGTGTTGGGATTACAGGGCCAAGACAGCATTCCCATGGTCCCTCCAAAGCTTGCCCAGAACTCCCGGTATCCTAATGGGTTCAAGTGTGGCTCAGGACTAAAATGAACTATTTGGAAATTAACTCATTTCATCCCACTTTTCTTTCTCCTCCCTGCAAAAAATGATAATAAAGAATAAAATTTAAAAGCTTAAATAAAATCACAGTAAACTGTTAACCTTCCTACACATTTTGTAATCTGATATGATAATTCTTTCTCATATAAAGTGTTTTACATGAGCATGAATATATCACTTTTATAAGCTTTAATTATTTGTTTTCCATGGTGTGTGTGTGTGGTGATGTTTAAAAAACTGAAGAGCGGGACAGAATAGAAGCAGAGGAAAGTGAGTTAATGTAATTGGTCATGTGTAGTACTGAGCTGCCCTGGGTTTCAGACGAGGACCGGAGTCTGACCATTCAGCCTCATGCCCACATCGGAGCCTCCACCAGACTTTCTTTCCCAGCTCACCCATCATAACCAGGGCAGGCAGAACAAGACAGTTAGGGTGAAGTGCACACACTGAGGCTTCAAGACAGAGTCACACTCACTGGCAAACATGCTACTTATTCATTACTTTTTCATTTAATAAATTAGCTACTATATATCTGGTACTATGTTAGACTCTCAGCACATGTAGAGAAAAGATGCAGTTCCTATTTTGGGGAGCTATGGTCTAATGTACAGTTCACAAGCCTGTTTTCACACTGGAATTACCCAAATTGCTAAGTAAACGAACAAACAGCAATGAGTCTATGTTCAGGTACCCAGCCTAAGATTCTTTTTTTTTTTTTTTAAGACTATCTGATCTTCTGTCATCATCCCATCAGCCCTAAAGATCCTGATTTAATTGGTCTGGAGTTGAGTCTGGATAGCAGTATTTTGAAAACGTTCCTCATATGATTCTAATGTACAAGCAAGGTTGAGAACTATGGTCCTAGCAGATGAAAGAGATCAGTTAGCGAGCAAATACAAGTGCAGTTTTCTTTTTTTAATCTTTCTTTCCTTCCTTCCTTCCTTCCTTCCTCCCTTCCTTCCTTCCTTCCTTCCTTCCTTTTTTGAGTTTTTTGAGATTGAGTCTCACACTGTCGCCTGGGATGGAGTGCAATGGCACAATCTCGGCTTACTGCAACCTCTGCCTCCTGGGTTCACGCGATTTTCCTGCCTCAGCCTCCCGAGTAGCTAGGATGACAGGTGCACACCACCACACCCCGCTATTTTGTTTTGTATTTTTAGTAGAGACAGGGTTTCACCATCTCGGCCAGGCTGGTCTTGAACTCCTGACCTCATGATCGACCCGCCTGAGGCTCCCAAAGTGTTGGGATTACAGGTGTGAGCCAACGCACCTGGCCAAGTGCAGTTC
Organism: Theropithecus gelada; assembly: GCF_003255815.1. Taxonomy (NCBI): domain Eukaryota; kingdom Metazoa; phylum Chordata; class Mammalia; order Primates; family Cercopithecidae; genus Theropithecus; species Theropithecus gelada. The sequence continues at coordinate 10,171,062 of NC_037686.1, read as the reverse complement.
TCCAAATGAGCCAGCTGAGCTCATCTTTTAAAGTTAGTCTGGCTTCCTGCTTTAGAATCCTTCACTTCATGACGCCACCACTTGACCACTGAGCACACATTTGCCTTCTCATTCCTGGCAGGCTCTGGAACCAACCAGTGTTTAGACACTGGGATTGTAACGAGCTCTTGCTTAGTAGGTTATCAACTCAATCTCAACTCATCATTCCTTCTGGTAATGCTTTCTCCTAACCTGCCTGGCTCCTTGTGACCAAGCTAACTTCCATCATCCAGTGGTTGCTTGGGACCCAGCCCACCACCTGATTCTCCTGCCCGCTGCTCGGTTTCTCTGGTAAGAATACCTGCGGTCTGGACTGCCAGCGATGGTGCCCTCCAGATCACCTTCCAGGCTTTGGCAGGTCTCTCTCTTGTCTTCCATCTGATCTGGCTCACCTGGCCTTCACCTCCACCCCAGGCCTGATGCAATCAGCCGCAGCTGCTGTTTTTAAAATATCTAATATCAAGGAGAGACCATCCTTTTTTATGTGTCAACTCATCCACATTAAGTATGTTTTATTCCATTCTTTTACAGACTTTTTTAGCTAATGGATTTCTTGGTAAAGCATGACACACTTAGTTCATTATCTGGATTCTTACTCCCAGCACAAATAGACAAGAATACATCCACTTGCAACGTATTCTTTGACTTCAAAGGGAGACCGGTGATCCTACCAACCCCAGGAGATTAAGTTAACTTTTAAAGTGGAATTCAAATTACACTTAAAGTATCTTGTTAGATGTATTTGTGGTTTGCTATTACGAGATAAGCTTTATTTTCTAACTGAAATTTTAACAACGCATCCCCCCAAAAGTTGTTCTTCTGAAATAGCAATCCAAGTTTCACATCCCAAATCTTGAAGTTGATAACATGCTCCCCTGCCATGTATTCTAACATAAAAGAAATAAAGTGGGTAAAAGTAATATGTTGATATCTAATAGAACGAATACATACAGAAAATTTTAGGCTATGTATAAAGCTTTTATAGGGACTTATAAAACCTTGCTACCTAGTTTATAGCCTATTCGGCTATAGAAATCTTTTATGAGCACCTCTCCTAGCTCTCACCATCCTGTGCTGTAAATACTGTCTTTTCCATTAGATTGCAAGCCCGGTGTGCAGTGATGATGTCATATTATTCCTGGGACCCAAATGGCACCTGACACAGTAGGAGCTCAAGAAATACATGTGACAATAATGAGTGTGTGTCTACTGCATATAACACAGGCTCAGATGTCATGGGATGCCATTTGGACTTTGTGTATCCAGCGTTCTTCTCTAGGCTGTGAGCCAGTGGTTTGTCCAGGGGTTAACAGGGTGCTGCTTAGCGTATCAGTGTTGCAGCTGTCTGTAGTTCGAGTCTGGGAATGGAATGGCATGCAAATGACTTTTGGTTCCTTAATCCAAGTCAGTGAAACAAAACTCTCACCCAGGAGGTCACCAGCAGATCCTTTTCTGGTGGCAAAATTTCCCTAGTGATGGCTCTGTTAATGTCATGCCCGTCACCTCCCTTTCTGAGGCTATAGATGAGAAAATAAGAAATTGGTTTAAGTTCTTTTAACAATCATATTTGGAACCCATGGCTTCCAGGGTGCTTTTGATGTAGCCCTGACTAGATTAAGAGTTTACTTGTGTAGCAATCTACGTTGTTCTGAGAGCAAACTCTGCCCTTGGGTCCTTGGAGATGTCCATTTGGCACCTTTACTATCCACACAATTGTCAGCTGAAGGGTTTGATTTCTATAGGAATATGTGTTCTGGTGTCTTTGTGTGTTACCTTTTACCTGGTGTATACATTCCTAGCATTTTTCTGTTTTCTCATGAAATTTTGCAAAGGTTATTTACATGCAGTGTGGTACTTCTTACAGACACCTACCACACTTTTGTCTAAGAAGGCCACTTTTGTCAGACCCACGTCCAGAGAGCAGTTCTAAGACTAGCTGAAAACAGCTTATGAAGAAATAGGATGAAAGGGAAAGATATTTTCTCAAAGGGTTCATTTTATATTATTTTGAAGTAATATGCAGTGAAAGTAGTTTTCTATATTTACATTCTTTTCTCATCAGAAAAATAAATATTACATTCTGTATCTGTTCTTTGTTTATTTCAGCCTGAAAACAGGGACAGATTAAAGCAAAAGTGCTTGTACTAGAATGAATATAAATTTAATATAATTGGGTGATTTAAAAACTTGTACAAATTTATAGGGCATATATGCAATTCCATTACATGCCCAGATGGAATAGTGGTTAACTCATGGCTTTTAGGGTATCCATCACCCCCCAAAAATGCACATGGTACCCAGTACGTAATTTTTCATCATCCACACCACCCTCAGCCCTTACCCTTCCGAGTCTTCAAAGTGACATACTTTATTATCTCTCATTTCCAGTGCTGGTTTTTTTTTTTTTTTTTTTTTTTTTTTTTTTTTTGAGACAGGGTCTCACTCTGTCGCCCATGCTATAAGGCAGTGGTGAAAACATGACTCCCTGCAGTCTTGACCTCCTAGGCCCAAGTGATCCTCCCACCTCAGCCTCCCAAGTAGCTGGGACTACAGGCACTCACCACCACATCTAGCTAATTTAAAAATTTTGTAGAGGTGGGGTTTTGCCAAGTTGCCCAGGCTGGTCTCGAATTCCTCTTGCCTCAGCTGCCCAAAGTGTTGGGATTACAGACGTGAGCCACAGTGCCTGGCCTCTGGTGCTTTCCTTTACGCAACTTTAATGAACTGAAATATATGATAGCTTACAGGTAAAATGATAAAAAAAAATCATTATGTAATGATCTGAAACTAGTTGGACAGTGAACACAGCAAACTTTGTTCTCATAAGAAAGGGCAAGGCTGTCTTCTCTAATAATCACGGCATCTTTGAAACTGGGAAATGAGGGCTGCCTCGAATCTATAAACCATTCAGTTGGGACCACTGTTAGTTTAGCCCAGGGATCAGCAAACTATGGCCCGTGGGCTGAATCTGGCCCATTACCTCTTTTTGTAAGGGCTGCAAGCTAAGAATGGTTTTTATATTTTTAAATAGTTGAAAAAATTGAAAGAAGATTACTATTTTAAAACACAGGAAAATTATACAAGATTGAAATTTTAGAATGCATATAGCACATCATATTATATAATGCATATAATGTGCATGATAAAGTTTTATTAGAACACAGTCATGCTCATTTGTTTATGTGTCCTCAATGGCTTCTTTTGTGTCATGGCAGAGTTAAGAAGTTGTGACAGAGACCACAGGGCTTTTTTGAGTGAGAAATATTACCTGGCCCTCCGCAGAAAAAGTTTGCTGACCTCTGGTTTAAACATAATAGCCACAATTACATAAATCCTACTTTTGTTTAAGGATTGTGCCCACTAACTGGGCTGCTCTAGCTTCCCCTATGATTGGGAAAATATTCTTAGGAGACTTAATGGCCAGGGTGTAATAGGAATAACATTCCAGGAATGAATGTGGGGAACAGTTGGTCCAGGAAGCCTAACTTGATCAAGAACTTCCGTGTTTTTAGATGCGCATCAGAACAGCCCCTAGACTACATCAAACCTGGCTCAACCCTGTCCCGAGGTGCCTGTGATGGGACGAATGACTGTCATGTTCTAAGATCATTACTTACCAATTACATTCAGATGGTACACATTGATGATTTTGAAAATTGGGGGAAAGCACAGAAAGGCCAAACGTTAGTTCAGCATCTCACACAAATAGGATTAGTTTTAATGAACAGGTGAAAGCCCACCTGGACGGGTCTCTGCCACAACAGGGCCAGCAAGGTCAGACGGCTTCCCAACTCCCGCCTGGTTTATGGCTCGAACACGGAACACGTAGCTGACGCCCTCCTTGAGGCCTCGAACCTGGTAGAAGCAGGTGTAGAAGCAATGGGTGTTTGATGAAGCAGTGGCTGTTTTATGTCATTTAACAGATGGGGCTTTTCCTCTGTAGTAATGATTTAGTGACCTAGCACCAGGTATACAAGACTTGTGGTCTAGACTTGATTCTGTCAAACGCTAAGCAGGTGACTTTAGTTGCAGATGATCTTCTCTCTGGACCATCTGTAGATAGAGAGGAGTTTCCAATATCCATTCTCACGCTGATGTTTCTCCGTTTTAGTTAATTTAGTGGCTACCAACATCAGAAACAGACTAGTGTACGTAGGAGTCACATGTGTTAGCCACTGCATTCTTTGGTAAAAAGGACAAAATATAAAGTGCTCATTATAGCATATGTCACCTTATCCCCCGATCCTTTTGAGATATTCCATGAATAATTTCAGATGAAATTCTTGGCAAAAGAGGAGAATTAAAAGCATGAATCGCAAACACTTTCCATTTGTTTAAAAGCATGTTAAACTAGTAGAACCAAAACAAACAATAATTGTTCCTGTATATTTAATATAGTTATTTCTTACTAAATAGACACGAAATTAACACAATTGTGAGTCTGAATAATTTGTGAATAATTAAAGTGTACTAAAATTCTAAATCCTCAAGTTTTTAATAATCAAGATGTGTGCTGAGAATCTACTACATACGTGCCACTAAGCTAGAGTTACGAAGAGCTGTTAAAAAAAAAAAGCATTTATAATTTATTTTTGTATGACAGTCCCACTTCGTGTATATATATATACACACACACATATATATAAATACACAGAAACATTTCCTTGTAATAAAAATAGAGCAATCGCCAGGTACCTGACACATATGCACCTGCCACCTAGGTGATGACATATGGCTGTGAGCCAGATATATATATACACACACATCTATGTGTGTATATATGTGTATATATGTGTGTGTGTGTATACATATGTATTTTTGAGACAGAGTTTCACTCCGTTGCTCAGGCTACAGTACAGTGGCACAATCTCAGCTCACTGTAGCCTGGACCTCCTGGGATCAAGCAGTCCTCCGGCCTCAGCCTCCTGAGTAGTTGGGACCACAGGCATGTGCCAGTACACCAGGCTAACTAAAAAAAAAAATTTAATAGATACGGGATTTCACCATGTTGCCCAGGCTGGTCTCAAACTCCTGGGCTCAAGCAATTCTCCCACCTCAGCCTCCCACAGTGTCGGGATCACGGGAGTGAGCCACCATGCCTGGCTTCCCACTTAATTTTTTGTAACTTTCTTAGGGTTTTGAACAATCTCATTTCTATTGTCAATACTGTTAATGTTTTATCAACATTTTAAAATTAAAAACATGTGACTTTTAAAAGCTATGTTATGTTTTAAGAAGGAATTTATTATACACAGAGGGCATAATTTTTCCCCAAAATGTTGTGATAGAGACCAATATCCAAAATGTGATTTAAATCAAACAATGTTAGAATAAAGTCATTCAATTAGGTGAAGTGTTTGTGATCATGTATTTAAATGAGGTATATATTAAATTATTAGGTTTTTAATCTAACTAATTGTATTGTGTTTACAACAGAATGTCACTATTTATGTAGTAATAGCCTTCACTGGCACTAACGGAGTTTTGAAATGGATTTTATTCTGTAAATGAACTTTAACTTAAATGCATAGAGTCTGACACATTTAAATTCTATGTTTAGAAATAATGTCAGGAAACTGTGGATTTCCAGAACGACACAGAAACATTTCCTTGTAATAAAAATAGAGTAATCACCAGGTACCTGACGCATCTGCACCTGCCACCTAGGTGATGATATACGGCTGAGTCAGATTTCTGCAACATGTACAGGCAGTATATTCACCTTCCAGTGTCTGGTCCCTGCGGTGACAGGGGCACTCTCCACTCTTCCATGACCACAGGGGCAATGACCACTGGCCTCAACAGCACCACAAATATGTAATCGAGATCATCGATGCAGATCTATTTTCCTTTTTTTTGAGACAGAGTCTTGCTCTGTTGCCCAGGCTGGAGTGCAGTGGTGCAATCACAGCTCACTGCAGCTTTCGCCTCCCTGGTTCAAGCAATCCTCCCACCTCAGCCTCCTGAGTAGCTGGGACTACAGGCACATGCCACTACGGCCAGTTAATTTTTTGTATTTTTTTTATAGACAAGGTTTTGCCATGTTTCCCAGGCTGGTCTTGAACTCCTGCGCTCAAGCCCAGATTTGCCTGCCTTGGCCTCCAAAGCCCTGGGATTATAAGCGTGAGTCACCGTGCCTGGCCTACTTTCTTCTTTGTGCTTCTTATGTTTGAATTTTTCATTCAAATTGTTAGTTTTATAATCAGAAAAATAAAAAAGATTACTTTTACTTTAGAAAACCTGTTGATAAAGTGTAAGAACTCCCCTTACGGAAGTTCGCTTCCAGGTTTGTTAGGCATACTTGATCTCAGTCTCTTTCTCTCTCTCTCTTAAAATTGCCTTTATTCTTTTTCTTTTTAAAAATGAGTGACATTAACCATTCTTTGACACATTTAAACTCTACTTCTTTTTTTTTTTTTTTTTGCTTGCTTTTTCACCTTTGTTTTGTTTCACCTGAGTCAGTTCAAACCTCAGGCCCTTGGCATCCTCTATGGTGGCAGATTGAAGACTTGGAAATTTTCATTCCAGCCATATACACCTACCACCATCATCTAGGATGTTCCCGACCTTTATTTTACACTGTACTTTGGGGGTTTCTTGGAATCCAGGGGCCTCTGGACTCATCTTGACAGCAAAAGCATCATAGGCTCCAGTCCTTCCTTGAGCTTTTCTCTTCCTCATGAAAAGATGACCTGTCTTATCTCTTCAGAGTTTTGCAAGAAGCTGGAGAGCTGATTGGCATATGCTAAGTTGAGTTAACGGCATGTTGGGTGTAATGGTTTATGGGCTGTATCTCCTGGAGGATATATTTACATAGTTTAGAGTGGCTGGAAATACCTTAACCCTGGAGAGTGGCTGACAGACGGAAGGGACTTAGTTCATGAAGCAGGTCAGGGAGAGATCTTTTTGGCCAGGTACACTTTGAATATCTTCCAAAGCTCACCTTATAGGCAATGACCTCTGCTGCCAAAAGATAGGACGGTGCAAACGCAGTGTGTAACGTCCTGAGTGACTGTGGTGAAGTCAGTCACATTTCATTCTAAGTAGTAAGTCATGCAATCATATTTCCTACAGTTTCGGAGGCCCTGTTGGGGAGTCAGGGTCTCCAGGTGCCACTGCTAACACTAGGGGGAAACGTTCTTTCTAAATTTCCTTTTGGTACGAATGAGAGATTCGGTGGCTACGGCAGAACAGTGTTTGGTCGACAGAGTTAGGAAATGGTTCAGTGAGCACGCTAGAGGAACCTGAAAGGCAGTGACATGGATAAGGGGGGTGAGTGAACCTGTTCCACTAATCTCTGAGAGCTCATGTGAGAACCAGCCTGAGGGAGGAACTAACGTGAGACGGGAGTGACTTGAGAGGACCAGTAGTCACAGGCTTCCTGGTGTGAACTTTATAAAAACAGCACCCTCAAATCAACCCCCGCAGAAAAAAGAGGAATGAAAAAATCACCTTTTGGGGATGGTAAGCAGTAAGGTTTTAAGACTATGAGTAACAAAAACGTGTAGTGGGTAAGTTGAGGCAAGGAGAGAAAGGAGAGAGGAAGGAGCTGTTGGGTGCGTTTCAAAGCTGTGCTAAGGAATTCAGGTTAAATATAACCAAACTGTTGCAAGCATCAGAAACTTCTCCCAGCCCCAACCTCTGCCAATGGAATCTTACCAGGAGCCCAGTATATGAAACAGATCAAAGCAGAGAGATTGTTTTATCTTGCTAACTTTCAAGTTAATATTAGTAGAGCAATTTTCCCCCTTTTTATTTTTTCAGGGAAGCTTTAGAACTGAGCAACCTCTTACCTTCAGGTATACGTTTTTAATTGCCGCCTCATTGAGCCCTCGCCACTGGTCCTCTTTGGCCTTGGCCTCCTTCAAATCCACGAAGTAACCAGTGACTGGAGTCCGCCCAGAGTGGACTGGAGGCTTCCACTGGAGAACCAGGGAGTCCTTCCTGACTTCACTACACTTGAGACTGTGCGGTGGTCCTGAGAGAGAGAGAAGCCAAGGAGGAGAAATCAGAACATAGAAAACTCAAGTCTCCACACATTTAGAACTACTTGTAAGTCTTAAAGCTAATCTAACACCGGTGTTCTTTTTTCAAAATTTAGCATTCCCAAGAAAATAAGTATTCTGTGGTCTTTTCCTGTCGTTTCCACACTGCCCTACATCAGCCCACCGAGTCCCTTTAAGGGTGGCAGGCAGGTAAGGCCACTCTGAGGTGCCTCTCAAAGGGTGGACCCAAAACTTCCCTTCAGGCCGTTCTCAGGCCTGCATTAGTCTTAAAGACCTTTTATTGAAACAGTTTGATTTAGCTGCAGATTCATATTTTTTAATTTTTATTTTTAGAGACAGGGTTTTGCCCTGTTACCCAGGCTGGAGTGCAGTGGTGTGATGGTAGCTCACTGTAACCTTGAGCTCCTGGGCTCAAGGGATCCTCTCACCTTAGCCTCCTGAGCAGCTGGACCTACAAGTGTGCACCACCACATCCGGCTAATTTTTTAAGTTTTTGTAGAGATAGGGTCTCGCTGTGTTGACCAGGCTGGTCTTGAACTCTTGGGTTCAAGTGGTCCTTCTGCCTCAGCCTCCCAAAGTGTTGGGATTACAGGTGGGAGCCACCACTTCTGGCCCCCTGTTTCAGACAATTTTTGAGTGACAGCCTAAAATTTCCCCTTAATGTCAAATAGTATAAAGAAAGCAGCTCTATCTGATGGCATATGAATATACGGAGTAATGGCTCTTTCAAAGGAAAAAGCATCGCTCCCAATCAGAGGGAAATCTTCCCCCTAAAGAGTATGTGCAGCCCGCAAATGGGTAAAAACAAATGACAGGTTATGGTTTACAAACTCCTTTTACCAAAGTAAATACAATCAATCCTATGGGCCTGCATCTGCACTAAATACTGCCAGGTACCTTACATTCATTTCTCTCTCTCTTCCTTAAGACAATTAACAGAAAGCTCAGCGAGGCCAAGTCACCTGACAACCCTCTGCAGGGAGAAAGCCAGAATGTGGCCTGTATGAATGCTATTCACACTCTTGGCAAATCAGAACTACTAAGCGATTGCCTGTATCTTTGCATGACCACCAGCTGCTATGCAGGTGAAAAATTCATTTATTTTTTCCTTTCTTTTTTTTTTGGTTTTTTAAATAATGACTGACATCTAGCCAACCAATCAAAATCACCTGAAGTGACTCACAGTAGCCTGAAAGCCAACCTGTAGAAGGACATACTCTGTTACGCCATGCTTTGGTGTTTTGTAATTGATAGTTCAATATTTGTTTGACCCTTTACCTTGGTTTCATGGCCACAAATATGCGTCATGCTTGCCTTCCGATGTTTTGTATAAAGCTGTATTTAAATATTAATGCCAAATACCTCACACGAATGTGGCATGTTCTGTTTTGCGAAGGGCTTTTATAAACATGATCTTGTGTCATCCTTAGAACCCAGGAAGGCGTCTAGATTGGGAGCAGTATCCCTGCCTTACACACAAGGAACTATGCTCTGTCGTTTCCTAGCAGCTATAGTCTAGGGACAAGCAGACCTAGTTTCCTACCCTAATTATGCTACTTGTTACCTCTGTCACCCTCTGGGCATCATTTAACCTGAGTGTCAGTTTTTTCATCTGTCAGACAGGATGACAAAACATTCTTACTGTTTTCTTCCGTAGGAGCTTTCTTGAAGTGAGACTTGCCTAACAGGACTCAGTAAGTCAAGGATGGGACTGAGAAGCCAAGATGTCAGGATGGTGGGGGGCTGCCCCTTTCATTTTTTCTCTAAGTTGAGAGTGCTTACCTGCAACCTTTGTTTGTCAGCTGCATCACTTTTTTTTTTTTTTTTTTTTTTTTAAAGAGAGAGCCTCACTCTTATCCAGGCTGGAACACAGTGGTATGAACACAGCCTTGACCTCGTGAGCTCAAGCAATCCTCCTGCCTCAGCCTCCTGAGTAGCTGGGACTACAGGCGTGCACCATCATGCCCAGCTAATTAAAAAACATTTTGTAAGAGATGAGGCCTCACTATGTTGCCAAGCCTGGTCTTGAACCCCTGGGCCCAGGCAATCCCCCTGCCTCCTCAGCCTCCCCAAAAACTGGGATTACAGGAATGAGCCACCGCACCCAGCCAACGACATCACTTTCGATCAAAAAAAATTTCTACAGGCCTGCTTGGAATTTCTTAGTCTCTAGTCAATTGCATTTCACTTTACTCAGGAATTGCAAGAATCTGAAAACAGACCCACTTTTACGCAGGTGGCAGAAAGGACTTGAGAAATACCACCTGGCCTCAAGGAACTACAAGCAAAGAGCAAAGTGTTTCTCTCTCTCTATTTGCAGAAGTCGAGAGAGCACCTGAACTGCTCTTGAGTTTCTCTTGGAATCTTGTGATTCACACCTGACAGAGGAGTTCAGCAAAGGCAACGTGATGGTCTTCAAGGGCAAAGGGTTTCAAACAGAGGAAGGGGGTGGCACCAGGGACATAAAATCACCCACCACATACCTTACTATTGCTAGTTTAAATCTTAATGGCTTAGTAAATTTGCATTCAATTTTTATTTTATTTCATTTTGTCTTTATAGCTCTGTAAGAGTTATAAGCAAGGTAAGTTCCCCCTCACCCCCATCCTCGCCCCACTTCCCACTTTCTTCCCTGCCCACCCAGCCACTCCCTATGGTGACCTCTGAAGGACAGTATTTGCCAGGTTCCAGGAACTTCTTTTGGTTCAGAGTTTGGAAAACGTGTAGAGAGAAAGGGCTGGAAAAGTCAGTGCCGAGAGGCAAGCGGAGACAGGTCAGCCTTAAACCGTAGACAGGTGTATGAAATCTATCCGTGTGATATGATGAAGGGCTGAAAGGAGGGAGGAGAGCCCAAGAAGCCATATAGCTTGGGTATGGAGGGATTGATTTTGGGGAGCTAATAAATGAGAACCTTCCCAGCAGCGTGACAATATATGAGAACAAATAAGTGCAGGGAGACGTGTTTGAGACATTTTGCTGTGGGATATAAATTAGATGACCTTTAAGTGGCCTTTCAGAAGCAAAAGCAAAGATTGGAATTCCTTTTAAACATTCATTTGCACTCAATCCGGCTGCCTCTGTTAATCCTACTCACACAGGCTGAGCAGTGACGGCTCTAGGATTTACTTGGAACACAAGCACAAAGAATTTATACTCAGTTTTACATTGCTATCTATTATTTAATATTATCATTAAAATATTTTAGGTAAACACGAGCGGCCAAGAGAATTCTTTTCCCTTAAATGTTGACCATATAGTTCTTTGAATTTCATTCCAGGTTGTAGGTTCTCTTGGAGGAAATTCTGAGGTGCAGTGTGGAAGCATGGTGTCTGTGGTTTACCTGGGACGGCGATGGTCCACTCTTCACACTTGAAGCATTCGCTTACTGCAGAGGGCGCGCCCAGCCCAGCCATGTTCATGGCTGCCACTTGGAACTGATACACCACGTTTTCCTTCAAGTTGCTAATCTGCAACATTGACAACATCACAGATAGTGAATGTTCCAGGTTTGTTTTTTTCTACTTGTTGAACATTTTATTTATTTACCTTCCGTGTCAGACACATCTTAGGGTGACCATCAATGAGTCACACTACTTTTGTAATCTCCTGGGTGTGGATGAAACCATGACCTCCTTGTAGCCTACCAAAGGGATTGGGAGATCAAGTCCTGTGATTGTGTCACCCCATATGGCAAAGGAGAAAAGATATTACAGATGAGGGTCCCTGATCAGCTGATTTGAGGTTAATCAAAAGGGAAATTGTCCTGGATGGGCCTGATGTCATCAGGTAAGAACTCTTACAATGGGGTTTGGGCCCCTCCTAAATAAAAACATGGTGCCACTGGCCTTGAGGAGGTAAACGTCACACTGAGAGCTGCCTACCCACTCACATTTGGAGAAAGGCAGCATCTAGGAGTGGAAGCATCAGTCCTACAGCTGCAAGGAACTGAATTCTGCCAACAACCGGAGTGGGCTTGGAAGAGGAACTCAACGTGAATGTGGCTCAGCAGACACCTGCATTGCAGCCCTGTGAGATCCTGAGCAGAGGACCCCGCGACGCTGTGCCCAGAGCCCTGACTCAAGGACACTGATATAACAAATGTGGGTTGTTTTCAGCCACTGAGTCTGTGGTAATTTGTTATGTGGCAATAGAAAGCTAAGGCATGTGCAGGTGAAATTTAAATGAGTTCTAAGCTGGGAATCAAAATGCTCACGTTATCGTAATGTTTCTGCTCTTTACTGAGTAACCTAATATTTTTTGTGTCACTCAGTAGGAATTGGGTTGTTGAGGGTAAATATACATGATAAAATAATAAATGTTAAAACATTTGCAAAATAGAAGTGATAGAATATATTAATGTGAAAAACATTTGTAGGAAGCAGCAAACAATAAAATATGTAAAATGTGACCGACAAGAGATGGAAAAGACAGTAAGAAAAAAAAATAGACATTTTCTTTTTTTTTTTTTTTTTTTTTTTGAGACGGAGTCTCGCTCTGTCGCCCAGGCTGGAGTGCAGTGGTGCAATCTCGGCTCACTGCAAGCTCCGCCTCCCGGATTCACGCCATTCTCCTGCCTCAGCCTCCCGAGTAGCTGGGACTACAGGCGCCCGCCACCGGGCCCAGCTAATTTTTTCTATTTTTAGTAGAGACGGGGTTTCACCGTGGTCTCGATCTCCTGACCTTCTGATCTGCCCGCCTCGGCCTCCCAAAGTGCTGGGATGACAGGCATGAGCCACTGCGCCCGGCCAGACATTTTCAACAGAATATCAGATGAAAAAGAACAGAGAGTTTGTAAACTGACAGAAAGTCAGAAGAAATTACACAGCACATGATGCAGAAAGACTCAAAAATGGGAAAGAGAGAAAAGTTGATTAACAGACATGGAAGATAGAGTGAGAACATCAAACATATGTTTAATTTAGTTTTGGGAGAAGTACAGAGAGAGAGAAAATGAGGGAGCAACAATATTTTGGGAGACACAGAATTTTCTAGAAAGATCTTCCGAAACATCTAACTCACAGATGAAAAATCCTCTTCCCCCTAAAATCCTGGGTAGATATATTTTTTAAAAACCCACATCTAGACCCATAGTATTTTAGGTATAGCACACCAAAGATAAAGTGAACATATCAAAAGCTGTCCAAGAAAAAAGGCAAATTACCCTCAAACAAGCAAGCAGATCAAGAGTTGAATGTCAGTGGCAACAATAGGCCAGAAGATGGTGGAATTACATCTTCAAAGCACTTAATTGAAAGCAAATAAAGTGGTAAATATATTGGTAAGTTGAATCTATAAAACAATAATAACATTGCTGTTTGGATTTTAAAAAGAATTAAAACACAGACACATGAAAACACAATAGCATACGAGTTGGGAAAAAGGTAAAGGGGTAAAGTTTTTTTTTGTTGTTTTTTTTGTTTTTTTTTTTTTTTTTTTTTGAGACGGAGTCTTGCTCTGTCACCCAGGCTGGACTGCAGTGGCCAGATCTCAGCTCACTGCAAGCTCCGCCTCCCGGGTTCACGCCATTCTCCTGCCTCAGCCTCCCGAGTAGCTGGGACTACAGGCGCCCGCCACCTCGCCCGGCTAGTTTTTTGTATTTCTTAATAGAGACGGGGTTTCACCGTGTTAGCCAGGATGGTCTCGATCTCCTGACCTCGTGATCCGCCCGTCTCGGCCTCCCAAAGTGCTGGGATTACAGGCTTGAGCCACCGTGCCCGGCAGGGGTAAAGTTTTTAAGGCCCTTCTGTTTCTGAGATAAGGGTAAAACAAATGAAATAACTTCAGACTTTAAGTTGCACAGTCACCAAAACCAAAGAAACTCAGAATCTATAACTTTTAAGGTAGTGTAGAAGGAAAAATTGAATAATTTTAAAAAATGAGTCAAAAATAATCAAAAAAGGACAGAAAATGAAACACAGAACAGGCCGGGCGTGGTGGCTCACGCCTGTAATCCCAGCACTTTGGGAGGCTGAGGCGAGCAGATCACTTGAGGTCAGGAGTTTGAGACCAGCCTGGCCAACATGGTAAAACCCCGTTTCTTCTAAAAATACAAAAATTAGCCAGGTGTGATGGCACATGCCTGTAATTCCAGCTACTCGGGAGGCTGAGGCATGAGAATTGCTTGAACCTAGGAGGTAGAGGTTGCAGTGAGTCAAGATCATGCCACTGCACTCCAGCCTCAGCACCAGAGCGAGACTGTCTCAAAAAAATAAGAGAAAGAAACAGAACAGAAAGGACAAATAGAAAGCACAAAATAAGATGATTAGATGTTTTTTAAAAAGTAATCAGTAATAGCAAACAAATGACAAAGACTGTCAGGGAGGAAAACACAAAATTTAACTCCGTGCTATTTTTAAGAGACACATGTAAAGCAGAAAGTTACAGAAAGAAAGTTAAAGGATGAGAAGTTACATGCCATGCAAACATCACCCCACCCCAAAACCCTAGTGTATCTATAGTAATAACAGGCAATATAGACTTTAAGGTAAATGTATTAGTAGTGGTAAGGAATCACTTTGTATCCATTTAAAATTATCACTTCAAAATACATAAAGCAACATTTTAAATGAGTGAAATTTTATGGTATGTGAATTTTATCTTAATAAAGGGAAATCATCCTGCATTTTTTCCTTCCTGTACTATCCTTGTCGGATATCAGTATTACATTAATTCTAGTCTCAGAATAATCTCACTCATGAACATAGAAGCAAAAATCCTAAACGATAATTGGCAAACAAAATCCAGGTGATACAAACAGAGTATATATAGTCTCCAAATTGAATTTATTCCAGGAATGCAAGGTTGTTTTAACATTAGACAATTACAAGAATATACCAAATTAAAATAAAAGGGAAAAAATATATAATCTTCTCAATAGTCCCAAAAAATGTTTTTGATAATTTTAATTAACTGTTGGCAAACTGGGAATAGATGGAAACTTCCTTTAAGTGATAATAGATGTCTACAAAACACCTGTAACACACAACACAGTATTTAATGGTGAAATGTTGAAAAATTTCCCTTTAAGATAACTATCAAGCCTAGAATGACCAACATCACCACTTTAAAAAAGAAAAAAAAAAAAGAAAATTTGAGACGGTGTCTCGCTATGTTGCCCAGGCTGGTCTTGAACTCTTGGGTTGAAGCAATCCACCGCCTCAGGCTCCCAAAGTGCTAGGATTACAGGTGTGAGCCATCATGCCCCCAGCATCACGACTTTTATTCAACATTGTATGAAAGTCGCTATGCAGAAAGTAAGGTAAGAAAATGAAGTGAAAGGTATAAAATTTGGAAATGAAGAAGTAAACTGCCACTATTTGCACATGATATGACGATACATAGAGAGACTCCAAGAGAACTTAAAGGTAACATTCAAATTATTTAAAAAATTTAACAAAAGACTATATATAATAATTATATGTGAAATCAATATATAAAAGTTATATTTCTCTTTACTAGCAATAAAAACCGATATAAAAATATACTGGAAATATATAATCTCTATTAAAAAATAACAAATGATATACAAACCTCTGTAAAGAATCGTAAAACTTTAGTGAGAGGCTTGAAAGAAGACCAAAACAAATGAAGAAAAATAACATGTTCATGGATTAGAAGGTTCAATATTTTTAAAATGTCAATTATTCCTTAATTTATTTATAGATTCAATGCATCCTCAATCAGAATTCTAATGGGTTTAGTTGGGTTGAATGTAAGCTTTTTTTTATTGTTGCTTTCTTTTGTTTTGTCTTACTTATTATTATTATTATTATTTTTGGTAGAACTTGGGACCCTAATACTTAAATTTATATCAAGTGCAAAGGGCTAAGAGTAGCTCTGGAAAAAGAATAAACTGGGAGACCCTGATCTACCAATCATCAACTTTACTATAAAGTTATAATTTTTTTTTTTTTTTGAGACAGGGTCTCGCTCTGTCATCAAAGCTGGAGTGCAGTGGCATGATCTTGGCTCACTGCAACCTCCACCTCCCGGGTTCAAGTGATTCTCATGCCTCAGCCTCCTGAGTAAAAGGTATAAAAGTAGCTGAGATTACGCATGAGAGCCACCACTCCTTGCTAATTTTTGTATTTTTAGTAGAGACAGGGTTTCACCATGTTGGCCAGGCTGGTCTCAAACTCCTGACCTCAAGTGATCCACCCAGCTCGGCCTCCCAAAGTACTGGGACTACGGGTGTGAGCCACCATGCCCGGCCTATAAAGCTATAATATCCAAATCAGTGTGGTATTCACCCGCTGTTAGACAAACAGACCAGTTGAACAGCATGGGAAGTACAAACACAGACTCACGCATGTAAGGAAATGATATATGATACAGATAGCCTGGCAGAATAGCAGGCAGATGACAAACTTTTCAATAGATGATGCTGGGACAAATATGTCTCTGTGGGGGGGGGATTAATTTTGATGCTTAACTCACAGCATATACAAATATAAAGGTGAATTAATGACAGAAATGTAAGTGGCAAAATAGTATACCTTTTAGAATATAATCAACTATAGTATTTCCACAATCTTGGAATACAGAAGGCATTTCATCAAAAAGGCACAAAAATCACTAAGACAAAGCAAATGTTAGTAAATCTGATTACAATGAATTTGATGTTAAAATTAAAGTCGGAGAAGATGTGTGCGACTTACAGAGTGTAAGAAATCCTGCAAAGGATTTCTATTCATAACATGTAAAGAACTTTGCAAGTCAACAAGAAGGCATCAGAAAAATGGGCAAAAACCTTGAACAGGCATAAAAGAAGATATCAAAATGGACTGTGTACATAGGAAAAGATGTTCAAACTCATTTGACACTCAGACTGTCAAAGCTGAAAATGTGTGACTAGACCAAGTGTTGGCACGGATGCAGAGCGGTGGGAATTCTCACACACTCTTCAGAAGACAGTATGGAATTATCCATTAAAGAGGAAGATAAACAGACCCCCCAACCCAGCCATTCGACATTTAAGTGATCACCTAGAGAAACTGGTGCACTTATGTACCAGCAGATAGATGTATACAAAAATGTTCATAGCTACGTTGCTTGATGTAGCTAAAAATGCAAAAATACCCAAATAGCAATAAGAATTGAATGAAAGACTATATTGTGATATGACCACATAATGGAATACCATACCACACAGTAATGAAAAAGAATGAGTTATAGCCACATGCACTAACAGGGAAGAATCTTAAAAATACAATTTTGTATAAGCACAGTGGCTGATGCTTGTAATCCCAGCATTTTGGGAGGCCGAGGTGGGCAGATCACTTGAGGCCAGGAGCGAAACTCCATCTCGAAAAAAAAAAATGCAATTTTGTTTTATGTATTCTCAGCATGTGTATGATATTTCATAAATTTCAAATGTTAAATTGAAAGAGCAAGGTGTTGAGTTGGGGCAAGTGTCATCCCTGGCCTCACCCTGCTCTGAACCCTCATGGCACGGGATTCTGTGAGTGTTAAGAGGTGGTAGCTTGGATGTAGCTGATGAAGCTCTAGAGAAGAAAGTCATCAGCTAAAGCAACAGTGAGACTGTTCTGGTTCCCTTATGTGACCTGAGCAGTGGAGGCCCCCATGTAGAGGAGAACATATGTGAAGCCACCCTTTGTGGCCATCAAGTGACTATAACAAGGGCCACTTCACAGGTGGTGAGCTGAGTCTGGCCATCAAGCCCATATCCCTTCATCCTCTGTAATTTGGACATTGAAAGTTAAAAACCCAGCCGGCCACAGTGGCTCATGCCTGCAATCCCAGCACTTTGGGAGGCTGAGGTGAGTGGATCACTTGAGGCCAGGAGTTTGAGACCAGCCTGGCCAACATGGTGAAACCCTGTCTCTACTAAAAATAGAAAAATTAGCTGAGCATGGTGGCTTTCACTTGTAATCCCAGCATTTGGTAGGCTGAGGCAGGAGAATTGCTTGAACCTGGGAGGTGGAGGTTGCGGTGAGTTGAGATCATGCTCCTGCATTCCGGCTTGGGTGACAGAGCAAGACTCCATCTCAAAAAAAAAAAAAAAAAAAAAGAGAAAAAGGAAAAAAAAAAAAAGGAAAAGGAAAAAAAAAAAAAAGAAAGTTAAAAATCCAGAGTGTCATTAAATCCTAAGACTCTTTTTTTTTTTTCCTCAACTTGAGGGCTTTGGAAGGATCCTGGGACTCTTGAGGCTAGTGGCATATTAATTGTAGATACTTCGTAAGTTTTGAAAAAAAAATTAGTTTGTACAGTAAGCGCACATTTCATAGTAAATATTCTAGGAAATTATTATGCTTATGTGTATGAATCAGGAAATATAAATCCTGCCTGGTTAGCCAAACTACTTGTATTCACCACAGTATATTTTTCACAAAACTCATGCCACTGCAGACAGTGGACTCTGGAGAAATGACGTGAGTCTCTTACAAGGTGGTGGGTGTGTGCGTGCCTGGGCGTGCAAGCATAGTGTCATACATAGGACACGCCACGCTACAGAAAGTCGCGTGCTTACCTTGTATGCCTCCTCACTGACAGCCTTGACATTGGCTTCTCTCCATTTTCCTGGTACCCCATCAATGACCTCGCGATAGTTCACATAATAGCCAGTAATTTCTGCCCCTCCAATCTTATCTGGTTGCTTCCATCCAAGAACCATTGAGTCACGAAAACTTTCAAGACAGGTGATATCATGGGGTGGAGATGGTGGTGCTATGGCAATATGAATAGCTTGTGAGTAGGCAGAAATGCATGTATGATTCTATATATAAACATTTCCGTTGATGCCACATATGAGGGCACTAGACCTTGCAGTATAAAACTAAAATGCAAGGCTGATCATTAACTTGACATTCGACTTGGTGTATGCAATGGACACAGGAAAAAGTACACTACAATTATTATTCCAAAGATAAAATGAACCTGTCCTAGCAAAATAGTACAATACCCCGAAAGAAAATGATTTTTTTCCTCATAAGTAGATATATTATTCCCAAGGTTTAATTTTTGTTTCTTTATGTGGTTTAGTTTTCATTTGTTCCCTGAGGAAAATGGAATGTATATATCAATTTCTGCTGCGATTTGCTTATTCAGAATTTCCATATATGTGTGTGTGTATATATATATATTTTTTATATATATATATCTTTTTTTTTTTTTTTTTTTGAGATGGGTTTTCACTCTTGTCGCCCAGGCTGGGGTGTAATGGCACCATCTTGGCTCACTGCAACTTCCATCTCCCGGGTTCAAGCGATTCTCCTGCCTCAGCCTCCCGAGTAGCTGGGATTATAGGTGTGCACCACCATGCCTGGCTAATTTTTGTATTATTAGTAGAGGCAGGGTTTCACCATGTTGGCTAGGCTGGTCTCGAACTCCTGACCTTAGGTGATCCACCCACCTCAGCCTCCCAAAGTGCTGGGATTACAGGCGTGAGCCACCACACCTGGCCCAGAATTTCCATATATTTCTCAAATGGTTAGCATTTCACCATTCAGGCACGCTTACCCTTGTGAGACCTTACAACTACACAGCTCTGTCTGCACACAAGAAAAATTGACTCTAGAGCTCAGCTAAATGACACGTTTGGAAAACATTTTAAAAAAACAGGCACAATCTGCTATGTGACTTTCTCTTAGTGTATAATACTTTTGTCACATTATTTTTAATCTGATGTTAGAGTATTTTTCATGTGGTACAATGCTATACAGCTGTCACCATGTTTATCAGTGCTTAGCTAGAAAAATATTTGGAGGATATTTCAAAAGTCCTCCTTCATTTATGTGGCTTTGCTGATCAGCTTTTCACTCAACTACTGAAATTACAGTTTCCGTGAAGAGAGGGGGTGAAGTGGTGGAAAGAAATCTATCTAGAGATGCAATAACATCAAAGAGAATTTTCTGAATATTTATTTGGATTATAGGAGATAAAGGAACTATCTCATTCTTATCCAAAAAGAGTATCAGAAGAATGAAGGCTTTTAAAATAAAATACATTCATCTCATCTCCACTTACCAGCCTCCTTCTATTCTTTACATTTAAAAAAAGCTTTCTCTCTCTCCCTCTATTTCAGAGCACTGTTGAATATGTGCTCTCAAATGAATATCTCCTCTCGAGTTGAGGGACAAAGAAAGGTGTCATAAAATAGAGGCGGTTATAGAAGTTGGGGGGGGGTAGAAAAAAGAAATGGATGAGAAGCATTTAAAAATTTATCACCACATGCTCGTCAGTTCATTTTTATTTGATAGGAAAAACAATGTCTTCTAGGATATATTAGTCACAGGTACCAAATATCCTAATCAGATCATTCTTAGCCTACTGATAGATTGTCTTCAATAAATCACTTCTGGGAATGAGGATCATATATCAAACAATATAGCTATATGTGATTATAATTTTAACTTTTAAACTTTTCATGGTCACTCAAAGATATATTTATAGCTATGTTTTTCTTTTCTTTTTTCATTTCAAAAAGTAGTAAGTAGCTATTTAAATTATTATTATTTTAGAATTTTTAACTCTTTTTATATACTTTTTTACTTAAAAAATTAATTTTCCAGTGTCGATTTTTCTTGCAAACTATTTAAGTTAAATGTGAATAACCGCTTAATAATCTGAGGATGAGCAAGAAGGTAACAACTATGACCCTGGTACGATGTCACCTTCTTTGTGAGATCTTTCTCCTCTACGTGTTCCAAACATGACCATTTCAAAGGACCTCACACAGGCTAGCAGTACCAAGAACTTCCTGCTCTCATATCTCATTCTCTTAGCAAAATGAGGCCAGAGGTGTATCTGCCTGACAAACCAAGAAAGGCTCTATAACCAAACTATTGGAAACATTCTAGCATCATTAAGCACCCAAAATGATGTGTAAAAGCCAAACCCATAGACAATTACTTTTCCCCGTCATCAGATGAAAGTACGCATTTCAGACGGCTAGCTGAAAACACATACAATAAGAATGGACACTGATGAAAGCAAACATGGATGAAGGATGTGATGTAGACGATGAGAGGTGAGGACATTGATGGAGACGGATGGAACAGCTTCACTTTCTCAACTCTCACCTCTGTCTGTCTTCTTTTTCAGGGGGTCAGACTTACTTTTCCCCTGAGGAGCCGCTTTCTGTGGTGGTGGGGTAAGCTCTTCCTGAACTGTTTCACTTACTTTACTCACTTCTGTTTGGCCCAGGTTTTGAGAGCTACTGGGTAGTGAAGGTTTGTTAGGTTTGCTACCAAGCAAAGCATCTTTCTGGAAGGTTGGCGGGGAGGCTTCATGCACGCGCCCCCTGGAGGCAGTTAGTCCACCAGGCTCATCGCTCAGTGCAGGACACACATCTGGAGACACTCCTCCCCCTACAATTGCCAGACAACAACAGAAACGCATTGAGCCCGGACAGAGTATCAGTTGCTCTTATGGGATAGAACAAAGAAAAAAAACATTAGGACCACAAGCAGAACAAAAACAATCTTGGCTTAAAGAAAATTGCTCGCATTTGCAAGAAATATGAAAGACTACATTTCACAGAATGTACACCAAAGAACATTTCAACTTCTCCATATTCTGGAAAAAGAAGAAATGAGAACAAAAAAGCCACAGATAGAATAGGAACCATTTCAATTTGCACAACCCAAAGGGTTTTTAGTATATATAAGGAAAAGCAAATCTTAGACATTTCTTGAGAGATACAAGCCCTATTATTCAACAGAATGAAAAAAGGACGATAAAGTGCACAAGAGACATAACATTAAAGATCCTGATTTTATAACACTTCGAATTATGTGCAGTACTACAGTAGTAATGGTCTGTATCTCCCAACCTCAAAGAGACATGTTTACAATGGTTCACATTATAAGGAATCTTCCTTCCTTTTCTTTCTTCTTTTTCTTCTTTTTTTTTTTTTTTTTTTTTTTGGATGGAGTCTCACTCTGTCCCCCAGGCTGGAGTGCACTGGCACAATCTCGGCTCACTGCAACCTCCACCTTCTGGGTTCAAGCAATTCTCGTGCCTCAGCCTCCTAAGTAGCTAGGATTATAGGCATGCACCACCATACCTGGCTAATTTTTGTATTTTCAGTAGAGACAGGGTTTCACCATGTTGGCCAGGTTGGTCTCAAACTCCTGACCTCAAGTGATCCACCCACCTCAGCCTCCCAAAATGCTGGGATTACAGGCGTGAGCCACTGCGCCCGACCTCTATGTTATAAGGAATATGAAAAAGTAATATGAGATGCTAACTGAAGACAATCAATATTAAATCATCTTTTTAAAAAACATGTGTTACTATACAAACATTTTATTTTATTTATGTATTTATTTCAGACACAGGATCTTGCTTTGTTGTCCAGGGTGGGGTGCAGTGGTGAGATCATAGTTCACAGATGCCTTGAATTCTGGGACTCAAGTGATCCAACTGCCTCAGCCTTCTGAATAGCTGGGACTACAGACATGCACCACCATGCCTGGCTAATTTATTTTTATTTTTAGAAACGGGATCTCACTATGTTGCCCAGGCTGGTCTCAAACTCCTGGACTCAAGCGATCTGCCTGCCTCTTCCTCCCAAAGTGCTGGGATTACAGGTGTAAGCCCCTGTGCTCACCCACAAATATTATTTTGATTGTTTCTTTTTTTTTTTTTTTTTTTTTTTTTTTTTTTTTTTTTTTTGAGACGGAGTCTCGCCGTGTCGCCCAGGCTGGAGTGCAGTGGCGCGATCTCGGCTCACTGCAAGCTCCGCCTCCCGGGTTCACGCCATTCTCCCGCCTCAGCCTCCGAGTAGCTGGGACTACAGGCGCCCGCCACCACGCCCGGCTAGTTTTTTGTATTTTTAGTAGAGACGGGGTTTCACCATGTTAGCCAGGATGGTCTCGATCTCCTGACCTCGTGATCCACCCGCCTCGGCCTCCCAAAGTGCTGGGATTACAGGCTTGAGCCACCGCGCCCGGCCTATTTTGATTGTTTCTAATCACCTGGGTCCTTTTCTACTTTACCCAGGATTGGGAGGTACATCACATACACACATATAATTACTTTATTACTCGCTTTATTCCATTGGTTACTTTGCAAGCAGAGATGAAACATATGATTAAGCAATTACATGTGCCTTGCATGAATTTCAGAGGGGTTTATAAGAAGCATGTTAATGTTCTGTTAGCAAAAACAAGCCAGGCTCTGGCATAGACCAAATGGCTTTTAGGGACAAGACGATCTGTGTTATGGGTGATATACCACTTCATGGAATTGGGATGGCCCTTCACAGTCCCAGGATGAGCACGAAGTCAGAATGGAGTTTCACACAATGGGAAATATCTGAGGAAACCTGGGCTCGTGAAGATGAAAAGGCTACGGATGCACAGAATCTGGATAAGTGATGAAGGTCTGTAAAATGACAGCTATGGAAGGTTAGACATCACTTAGAGTCAGAGAAAATGATCATCTAAGGATGCAATCATCCAGCAATATTGGAAGCTAAATAATTTCTGGAGATGATAGTATCTTCCTTTCTAACATAGAAAAATCCATTTTTCCCCCATACAGTTATGCGTAAGGAACTTACCAATAGCAGCTTTGACTTCAATAGCTTCTGAATCCTGGGAATATTCACTAAGTCCAGCTGCATTGACTGCTCTGACCCGGAAAATATAACTCTGACCAGTCACCAATCCATGACAAGTAAATCTAAAAGGAAAAAAGTTTTAAAATATTTTCCTAGGAGGAAGATTAGGGAAGATGATTGTTAGCTTAATGGAGTGGATGTGGCTTTATGAAAACAATTTTTTTTTTTTTTTTGTAATTTGTGTTAAATAGAAATGGGGTCTTGCTGTGTTGCCCAGGCTGGTCTTGAACTCCTGGCCTCAAGCCATCCTCCCTCCCACCTCAGCCTCCTAAAGTGCTGGGATTACAGTTGTAAGCAGCATGCCCAGCTAATAATTCATTCTTTTAAAGAAAGAAAAAGATGTAGAAAGATTCAGGTAATGTATATACTTTAGACAAGAAGGTAACTAAGGCACTTTTCTAAACCCAACCTGTCAAAAAATGAGGAGCCCTGGTCTTCACTGAATGCTCACCAGTAAAATAGGGATAATGATGCTTACATGATAATTTCCATGTAGAGGTTAGTTATAAAGTATATAAAGTCCCTATTATAGGGCCTGGCATATATGAGGCACTTAAGAAATAATAATTAGTATTAATGTTATTATTTTTAATAATAATTTTAGAGTATAACTCATATATATATATATATATATATTTTTTTTTTTTTTTGAGATGGAGTCTCACTCTGTTGTCCAGGCTGGAGTGCAGTGGTGCAATCTCAGGTCACTGCAACCTCCGCCTCCTAGGTTCAAGCAATTCTCTGCCTCAGTCTGAGAAGCTGGGTAGCTGACTGAGTAGCTGGGACTACAAGTGCCCACCACCACACCTGGTTAATTTTTTTGTATTTTTACTAGAGATGGGATTTCACCATCTTGGCCAGGCTGGTCTTGAACTCCTGACCTCGTGATCCACCTGCCTTGGCCTCCCAAAGTGCTGGGATTACAGGCAAGAGCCACCAAGCCCAGCCAACTCATATATATTTTTTAACTTTTATTTTAGGCTCAGGGATACATGTGAAGGTTTGTTATATTGGTAAACTCATGTCACAGGGGTTTGTTGACAGATTATTTCATCACCCAGGTATTAAGCCTAATACTCAATTAATAATATGATTAATGACTATTTCAGGTACATAACTATGGCTGTAAGGCATTGGTAGCTCCTTGTCATAGAGGCCTAGTCACTGTCTCCCTGCATGCCAAGGAATGTACTTACTTGGGAAATTACTATAGAATCTGAAGACAAGGTGAACAATGGATTCTAGAATTACCATTTAGATATGAAGACCCAATAATGAGGCGTGAATCCATGGGCAGCTTCATCCGTAAAACAGCCTCACTCTTTTCATAGCTATTATGGCTATAAATAGCTGTTTTATGAATCACTGTAACATTTGAATCCATCCTAAGGACTGCAGCCAGAGGAAATAACAGGTCTGCTAACAAATCTGTGAGTATTAGCATGTTCAAGTATTTAACCAAGGAGCCACAATCTAGGCCAGTCCTTTAGTCCTTAGAGTCAGCTTGCTTCAGCAAATATTTATTGAGGTCTCGGTGTTCCAGACACTGAGCTAGGTACTGTGGACAAAAGATGAACAAAAGGCCGGGCGCGGTGGCTCAAGCCTGTAATCCCAGCACTTTGGGAGGCCGAGGCGGGTGGATCACGAGGTCAGGAGATCGAGACTATCCTGGCTAACATGGTGAAACCCCGTCTCTACTAAAAATACAAAAAACTAGCCGGGCGTGGTGGCGGGCGCCTGTAGTCTCAGCTACTTGGGAGGCTGAGGCAGGAGAATGGCGTGAACCCGGGAGGCGGAGCTTGCAGTGAGCCGAGATCACGCCACTGCACTCCAGCCTGGGAGCACAGCGAGACTCCGTCTCAAAAAAAAAAAAAAAAAAAAAAAAAAGATGAACAAAAAATGGTGCCTGCCCTCCAACAGCTCCTGCCCATACACCACCAGCATTTCTAAATAGTCGCAGGAAAATGCTGGATAACTCCGAGGAAAAATGAAATGCACCAATAGGCTAAAAGAATCTCTTACAAAACATATTGCCTTCCCTAATTAATCTGTTTACCTCTATTATCTCACATTCTGCAAAACCAACTCATTCTATGGGGGTCCTTGGACTGAGAAGCGGTCCAAGCCAGAAGGTGCCGAACAAGTCTATTTGACAATTTCTGGGAGGGCGGCATCCCCCTCTCAGATTGGTCTCTGGTCTGGGTGCAGACCAGAATTCACCATCAATGTGCAAAGCTGATTGATAAAAGGGTTGAAAGCAAGAAAAAAAAACAAGCCTACCCCCATTAGAAACAGACACAAAGAGGCAGCAAATTATTCTGAATGTCTTTGTTTTGGTGTTACTATGTCTACTTAGCACTGGGTTTAATCATGTTGATGTCCAGAATTTGTAAAATGTTGATACTTTTTTCTCTTCATTTAAAATTCCTGGGTAATTTATGTTAAGTAGAGCATATTAGATCCTCAGAATCTAATATCACGTTGCATATTAGATATAAAATCAGAGGCATAAAAAAGGAAGAAGCAGCAAAAGCACTATGAAACGAACTCTTAAAATAGTTGGCATTATGTGTTGTTAAGTGTTTAACATCACAAGTAAACCTTTTTAAAAAAGATGTATTGCATCTAATATGATCAATTTTAAATTCATTTAAATATCTAAAGTGTAATTGTTTTGCTTTGCTTTTTTGTTTTTTGAGACAGGGTGTTGCTCTGTTGCCCAGGCTAGCATACGGTGGTGTGATCATAGCTCACTGCAGCCTTGACCTCCTAGGCTCAAGCAATTCTCCCACTTCAACCTCTTGAGTAGCTGGGACTATAGCACACCACCATGCTGGGCTGATTTTTGTACTTTTTGTAGAGGCAGGTTTTTGCCAGGTTGCTCAGGCTGGTCTCAAACTCCTGGGTTCAATCAGGTCTCAAACTCCTGGGCTCAAGCAGTCGGCCCACCTTGGCCTCCCAAAGTGTTGAGATTAGAGGCATGGGCCACTACATCCAGCCTTGTTCTGTTTTGTTTTTTAGAGATGGGGTCTCCCTATGTTGCCCAGGCTGGCAGTGGCTATTTATAGGCCTGGTCGTTGTATACTACAGCTTCGAACTCAAGCTGTAGTTGAACTCAAGCTCAAGGGACCCTCCCACCTCAGCCTCTTGAGTAGCTGGGACTACAGGCCTGCCACTGCATTGGTTTATTTAAAGTATAATGTTTTCTTGTGTTTTTGTTTGTTTGTTTGTAGAGACAGGGTTTCATTATGTTGGCCAGGTTGGTCTTGAACTTCTGGTTTCAAGCAATCTTCCCACCTCGGCCTCCCAAAGTGCTAGGATTACAGGTGTAAGCCACCACTTCCAGCCAAAAAATGTAATTTTTTTTAAAAAAAAAAATCTCCTTCACTGGATGTCTGCGTGCTGTGTGTGTCTATGGCAGCTCCAGAGACATATGGTTGTCTATGGTTGCCCACCCTGCATGCCCAGTTGAGTTACCGTGAGCCCTTCACGGGGTTGTTGTTACAGGGCTCCCACTTGCCAGAGCCAGCAATGCTCGCCTCTATGTAGTACCCGACCAGCTCTTTGGCATCTGTGGACTCCTCCCACGAAACCACCACCGAGGTGTCTGTGTTTCTACTCGGGATGATTTTGCCAGGAGCCTTGGGGATATCTGAGAAAGAGGAACATGGTGATCAAACTCAGGTGGTTTTAAAAATTCATCCTTATTATCTATGCACAAACACACACCTAGGTATTTTACATACTGCGTCATGTCAAAGGGACAGCTGCTTTATTTTATGATTTTCTTTTCTTTTTTTTTTTTTTTTTGAGACTGAGTCGCGCGCTCTGTCGCCCAGGCTAGAGAGCAGTGGTGGGATCTTGGCTCACTGCAGCCCCCGCCTCCTGGGTTCAGGTAATTTTCCCACCTCAGCCTCCTGAATAGCTGGAAGTACCAGGCATGCGCCACAACGCCTGGCTAATTTTTGTATATTTGGTAGAGACAGGGTTTCACCATGTTGGCCAGGCTGGTCTCAAACTCTTGGACTCAGGTGATCCGCCTGCCTCGGCCTCCCAAAGTGCTCAGATTACAGGCATGAGCCAACGCGCCTGGCCTACATGGTATTTTTTAAAGCAAAAAATTTAAAAACAGGGAGTATGGATAAACTAAATGTCCATGAACTTCAGAAAAAACACATTATCAATATTGTTGAAACTCCCAAAGAAGTTTACTTTTCATAAACAAAAACAATGAATTTTTGTTTAATGCATAGGTTAAGTACAGCCATCAAATAAAATTATAATATGAAAGAAATATGTCACCATTTTTACTCCTGGCCAAATACACATAATACTAGTTAGATTCTTGCTTTGAAATTTTCTCTTGAAGGAAAAGAAGTTTACAGTTGCTTACCAAGTTTGTCCCCTACTACAGTCACCTCCGTCGCATCCGAGGGCTCGCCAACGCCTGCAGAATTAGAACAGCGCACGCGGAAACAGTAGGATTTCCCCTCGGCCAGGTCAAACAGAGCAAAGCGGGGAGACTTCACCGGGAGCTCCGTGTTCACTCGCTGCCAGTTTTCTGTTCCTGCCTCACACTGCAGCAAGAACAGGGAAACTCACTGAAAGCACAGCAAGCCCAAGCGAGAATCCAGGCCAGGCATCTCCAAGTTTCATTCATCTACAACAAACCACTCCCTGTAATGCAAGCTGGACTGGAGGAGAGATTCGGAGGAAATAGGGGATGAGGCATCTGAAGTTTGTAGGATTCTCTAAATCAAACATGGCTTTTGATATGGTTTGGCTGTGTCCCTGCCCAGATCTCATCTAGAATTGTAGCTCCCATAATTCCCATGTGTGTGGGAGGGAGCTGGTGGGAGATAATAATTGAATCATGGGGGGGCGGTTTCCCCCATACCGTTCTTGTGGTAGTGAATAAGTCTCACGAGAGCTGATGGTTTTAAAAGGAGAAACCTCTTTCACTTGGTTCTTATTCTGTCTCTTCCCTGCCACCATGTAAGACATGCCTTTCGCCTTCCACCATGATTGTGAGGCCTCCCCAGCCACATGGAACTGTGAGTCCATTAAACCTCTTTTTCTTTATAAATTACCCAGTCTCTGGTATGTCGTTATCAACGGCATGAAAATGGACTAATATAGCATTGTATTGTTTGAAAAATATGCTACTTAAATACTCTGCTTCTTTTGTTAACTAAATACAATAATCTGCTTACAAAAGTCTTATTTCAAGGATAGTCTGGGGTCAGGTAATTTTCTAATTAAATTTTATTTTATTTTATTTTATTTTTGAGACAGGGTCTTACCCTGTCACCCAGGCTGGAGTACAGTGGCACAATTACAGCTCACTGCAGCCTTGACCTCTTTGGGTTCAAGTGATCCTCCTACCTCAGCCTCCCAAGTAGTTGGAACTACAGGCACATGCCACCACACCTGGCTAATTTTTGTATTTTTCTGTAGAGATGAGGTTTCCCCATTTTGCCTAGGCTGGTTTCTAACTCTTGGGTTCAAGTGATCCACCCACTTCAGCCTCCCACAGGCATGAGCCACTGCGCCTGGCCTGCCCATTACCTATTTAAAAGAATTCTTGGTCCTTTTCTTATCACTCTCTGTTTCTTAGTCTGCTTTATTCTTCTTTAGTCATGTATCACTATTTGAAATTATTTGTTGTCTCCTCCACTGAAGAGCAAATCACATAAGCTCAGGGAGCTTTGTCCACTGCTTTATGACAGAGCATAGAATTCCATCTGGCAAATAGTACATAATCAACTACAGTCTTTTTTTTTCTAAATGAATGAAAGATGAAGATGTTCTTCTACTATATGATCCAGCAATCCCACTGCTGGGTATATATCCAAAAGAAGGAAAATCAGCATGTCAAAGAGATGTCTGCACTCCCATGTTTATTGCTGCATTGCTCACAATAGCCAAAATATGGAATCAACCCAGGTGCCCATCAGTGGATGAATGGATAAAGAAACTGTGGTAAATATGCACAACGGAATACTATTTAGCCATAAAAAAGAATGAACTCCTGTCATTTGCAGCAATATGAATAGAATTGGAGGTCATTACGGCACATAAAGACAAATATCTCATGTTCTCACTCATATGTGGGAGCTAGAAAGTTTGATCTCGTGGAGGTAGAGAGTAGAACGGTGGTTACCAGAGGCTGAGAAGGGTTGGGGGCAGTGGCGAAGACAGGTTGGTTAATGGGCACAAAAATACAATTAGAAGAAATAAGTTCTAGTGTTCAATAGCACAGTAGGGTGACTACAGTTATCAATAATTTATTACATATTTCAAAATACCTTAAAGGTAAGATTTGGAATTTTCTCAACACAAATAATAAATGTTTGAGGTGATGGGTACCCCAATTACTCTGATTTGATCATTACATATTGCAAGGATATATCAAAATATTCAGTGTACCCTGTAAATATATGCATTAATTATTTATCAATAAAATCCAGATTAAAAAAAGATATTCTCTTTTTTTGCTCAAGTCTTAGAATAATTAATGGGAAAACTAATTTAATGAGACTCTATTCTTAAAATGAAAATGATGTAGAGTGACTTGGAAATCCTCGAATGAAGGACGTGGTGTATATTTGAGCTCTGGTAGAAGATATTGTAAGAAAACTGTCAGAAGCCTTTGGTAATCCTTTTTCCCTCCTATTTTAATTTCCAACTTTGCCCATGGTTGGTCAGAGAAGAAATTTAGAAACTCTTGCCTGATTTTGCTAGAGAAATTTTTAACGGTTTCAAAAGACTTTTCTGAAATCCACATCTCGTGACAGATTGACCAGCTGTCAGGATGGTCCATTTCTGGGACTTTAACTTTATGAGTCCATCACACAGCATGATCTTCCTTGACTTGACAAGGAGGTAACATGGCATGGCATAGAGGAGTCAAAGGGATGGGATCTGGTCCCTTTCTGTTAATAACAAGCCACGTGACCTTGGAAAGCCACACACATGCTCTCGGCCTCAGTTTCGTCTTCTATAAAATGAGCCAATTTGACAAGGTAACCTCTAAAGTTCCTTGCAGTGTTTTTTATAACATATCTTTTGTGTGTCTGCTGTCTCCTGTGCGACGAAATTCTCTCAGACCTTTAATCTTTTTGTTTATGGCTTTAATTTCTTTTGACATATTCCGCCCCGGCAAATTCTTAAGCCATTATCAGTTGTTTATACTCTCATAAAAAATAGCTGCCTTTCGCTGTTCTGAAAACTTTGTAGCCATTATAACTCTTTACAGCTCTCAACTATGCCATGGAGTAGGTACTGTGGAGGTAGTATTGTATGATTGTCAACATTTTCCAGAAGAGAAGACAAGCCTGGGAAGATTGAAAGGCGACCCGGTGTAATTGTTGGATTTATGCACCTGAACCAGACTGCTGGGGTTCAAATCTCAGTTCTGTTTTGCACCAGCTCTGTGACCTCAGGCAAATTATATACCTTTCTATGCGTCAGTTTCCTCATCTACAAAATAGGCATGATCTGTTATGCCTTTCTCTGTTCCCCGCTCCCTTCTAGCCTCACGATGTTCATGCTACAGAAGAAGGAGTGGTACAGAAGGCACAGTGGCTCACAACTGTAATCCCAGCACTTTAGGAGGCTAACGGGAGGATCACTTGACCCCAGAAGTTTGAGATCAGCCTGGGCAACCTAAGGAGACCTCATCTCTACAAAACATGTAAAAATATACAGGCATGATGAAAACAAAGGTATTTACCACATAGGGCTACTCTAAGAATTAAGTGGGTTAATTAATGTAAGGTGCTTAGAACAGTGCAAATCTTAGCCATGTTCATTTCTGCTGTTAACGAGTGATACAGTCCTTGTCTCTGACACGATCAGATTTTTGATAGGGGAGTGAGAGAAAGTGCTCAGGACGTAAAACACCTGAGGAAAATGTTTGGGACTAAAAAGAAGACAGTAGGACGGGGAGGCTGGAAGTCCAAGGACTGATTCATCTGAGTCCCTTGCTAATAAACCCTTCGATTTCACCCGTTCTGGGGATCAAGGACATGCCATGAAGAAGAACAAGCACAGGGGTGGCCCAAAGGGCAGCATGCCGGGCGCAGGGCGTCCTGGAACAGACACGGCAGGGACAGGAGCGCACAAACCTTTTCCCTTTAGAAAGGTCAGCATATCAGAAGAGCTGCATCAGAAATAATTTTAGTCTCAGCTCAGAACAGTTTGACATTTGGATGGCTCTGCAAATGTACCCCAGGTCCCTGGATGTGTTCTGTGTCCTCAAGACCCAACATCCTGGGTGTTCTGTGTTCTGTGCCCTGTGCAGGCCTCTCTACATAGTACTGTGTTCATAAACGCCCCCTTCTGTTCCATGCCAATAGGTGTGCTGGAGGAAGAATATTTAAAATTTTAATCACAAACTCATAGGTATTTAGGTCTAGGGAAGTTACAGACTTCCACAGAGAAATTAGAGTTTATATGACCAGAGGAAAGGTTCAGCAGCAGCCAAAGCTGACTCATCTGCAGAAAACGCTTCTGAATCGTTGTTATGTGTCCTTATTATAGGAAAGACGGTAATTACTGTCACAGAGGTTATTCAGAACCTTCTTCCTGTGGAGTGTTTCAGAGAGATTCAGTGGGGGTGTGTATTAAACACACTAGGAAATGAACATCGATCCACCACTCTATTTTTGCCATCTATTTTCTTTTAAAAAGCTTACAATGCAGCCAGGCGTGGTGGCTCATGCCTGTAATCCAAGCACTTTGGGAGGCTGAGGCAGGAGGATTACTTGAGGTCAGGAGCTCGAGACCACCCTGGCCAACATGGTAAAACCCTGTCTCTACTAAAAATACAAAATTTAGCTGGGCATGGTGGCTCATGCCTGTAATCCCAGCTACTCAGGAGGCTGAAGCAGAATTGCTTAGACTGGGGAGGCGGAGTTTGCAGTGAGCTGAGATTGTGTCACTGCACTCCAGCCTGGGCAACAGAGAGACTCCATCTCAAAAAAAAAAAAAAAAAAAAGGCTTAGAATACTACTCAAGTTATATTATATTTGAAGTTGATATCTAGAAAGTATATAAAAATTTAATATTATTTCTGTAAAACAAGACTCTCTTGGAAGATATCCATATTGCATGTAGAGGAGATAAGGCATCCATTGTCACCATTTTGCTAGGAATAAAAAGGAAGTGAAGAATGCAGCTCAAAGATATTTGCGTATTGTCTTTATGTTGTTACCTAATTTGCGGAAGTTTGCATACACCTATATACCTATGAAACGTATTATCTTGCAATAATTATCAGGGAAGGTGACCTAATAGGTGTTACAAAATCGAATGACCAAAACAGTATTAAGGATGAAAGAGAACGACCTTTAGGAAAATTAATTGAGCACCGTATTTTTATTTTAAAAAATTCTATGATTTTGCTATGAAAGTAAAATGTAAAGTAAATGATACCTTTTCATGCTATCACACAATTTCATTTAAAAAAATTTTAAAGTACAAACACTTGTTTCATTTATTGTTCTAAAAAATGGTGCATCGCTACCAATAAAAATATAAAGCTCTTACATATGGGATAAAATAAACTTATTTTCTTTCATTTTCTCAATTATATCCTAATCAGAACCTTTTTAACAAATAGATTTTGAACCTCGTTTTAAGCAAATTCTCTTTAAATGTCATTTTCCAGTAGCCATGATCCTGTTAGTCAAGGACTTCTTGCCCCTCTAAGACCTGTGCCTTGCCTGGCAGCTCTCCTGTTTCTACACTTGTGGCAGTCAGTTCCCCCAAAATAATGTCCTGTACAGGTCTTGGCTCTTCTCCATTTGTTGGGCATAAATCCTTATCAGAACTCCCCTCAAATACGGATGTGTGGTTGATTCACATACGGTTCTCATTCGTTCCCAGAACTCCCCTCAAATACGGATGCGTGGTTGATTCACATACCGTTCTCATTCGTTCCACCCATTCTGGGCCTTCATTGCATGCTGCCTTCTCTAATGTTCTAATTCCCAACATAATTGTAAGCTATCTGGGGAAAGAACTTGCCAATATTTACTGTTTTGTGATCCCTGACCTCATTCCGCTATCTGTACTCAGAGTGGAGCTAGCCAAGTACAGCGGCGTGAGGTTGCTGTCTTCCACACTCCCAGCCATTTGAGAGTATTGCCCTTTCTCTGTTCCCCGCTCCCTTCTAGCCTCACGATGTTCATGCCCTGCTACAGAAGGAGGAGTGGTAGAGAGATGAAAAGCCATTACCGAGCAAGGGAGACAGGAAGGTCCCTAGAAAACATTGTCATACAGGCAATCTACTATTTCAGGAACATTTCTCTTCTTGTAGGGGCTATGATATTGGGTCTGGATCTCTTAGGAGTCTATGGGTGAGTCTTGGGGATCCATAAACCCCTAGATTCTCAGGCACAGTTCTGTGTTATACACTTCGTTCTATGGAGAAAGTTCACAGTTTATAAAGATCTAGTGAGTTCAGGAAATGTTCCCCTCCTCCCTCATTCCATTGTCCCTGGGAATTTAGCCTCTACTTTTCTAAAGAAATCGTTAGGAGGTAGTATGAGGTCATGTTGATTCTAGAATCTTACCTTTTCCACAAAGTACATAATGCCCTCATGACCACGCTGACGAGGGGGCTTCCAGCTGAGCACCACGTAGCTCCGGGTGGCCTCAGTGACAGAGAGGTCTGTCGGGGGGCCAGGCACAATACCCTCTGAAAAACAACCAGGAAACATGAGAAGCACACATTCTGGGTAGCCCAGGATACTCAGAGAGCCACAGATGCTGCTCTCTTTGTGGCTCCATAGTATAAAGAAATACCTTGCCTCTAAAATTCCCCCACAACATCATTCATTCATTCATTCTTCAAATGCCATTGAGCAGTTGTTGTTGTTTTGGTTTTTTTGTGGGGGAAAGGGTCTCACTCTACCACCCACGCTGGCGTGCAGTGGTGCAATTTTGTCTCACTGCTGCCCTGACCTCCTGGGCCCAAGTGATCCTCCCACCTCAGCCTTCCAAATAGCTGGGACCACAGGTGCACACCACCACACCTACATAATTCAATTTTTTTTTTTTTTTTTTGTAGAGACGAGGTCTCCCTATGTTGCCCAGGCTGGTCTTGGACTCCTGAGCTGAAGTGATCCTCCTGCCTTGGCCTCCCAAATTGCTGGGATTACAGGCGTGAGCCACAGCGGCCAGCCCCATTGCTCATTTAGAATATAGAGCTAAGGAATCTAGGATACTCTTCTTATCTTTAGTTCTGAGGCCAGGTCAGGAGTGTTAGGGTGAAAGCAAGGACAAACTTTCAGAGGCACCCTGATCCCAGAAGTCCCAGAGCATCTAGAGTTTCGAGCCACGTGAACCCCCAACAAGCAGGATTTACCCTGGCTCAGATATGAAAATAAGTGGGGCATTGAATCCTCTAAGCAGATAGGCAGGAGCCAAGGACCCAGTGGAGCTGAGTTTATAGTTTTAGTAAAGTTTAGGACAGTTTCAGTTTACAGTAACAGTGAAGTTGGTCTTATCAGGCAGGGGGGAAGGAGACTGGAAATACATAGACTCCAGAGGTCAAGAAAAATAATGGGGTACAGAAAAAGTATTTAAAGAAATAATGATGAAAAATTTCCAAATCTGATGAAAACTACAAACTCACAGATTAGAGAAACCTGCAAACCCTAAGCACAAGATATATGAAGAAAACTACACAATGCATATCATAATCAAACGGTAAAAACTAGTGATAAAGAGAATATATTAAAAGCAGATAGAAAAGACACATTATATATTGAGGAACAAAAATAAGAATAAAAGCAATCATTCTTGTAGTGTAGATCTGCATTATGCTGGACAAAGCTCTTAAAGTACTGAGAGAAAAAACTGTCAACCTAGAATTCTATACTTAGTGAAGATATAGTTCAAGAATGAAGGTAAAATAGAGGTTTTTTTTCACATAACAAAGGATAAAATACCAGCACTACAAGAAATGTTCAAGGAAGTGCTTCGGGTGAAAAGAAAATCATATCAAATGGAAATCTGGATTTATACAAAGAAATGAAAAGCAACGGAAATGATAAAAATGTGAGTGAATAAAACCTTTTTTCTTACATTTTATATCTCTGAAAGATAATTGACTACAGTCAAAATAATAATATCATATTACGTAGTTTACAATAAATATGCAAATAAAATGTATGACAATAACAGCACCAAGGGTAAGAGTGGGCAATGGAATAATACTGTTGCAGGCCAGGCACGATGGCTCATGCCTGTAATCCAGACACTTTGAGAGGCCAAGGCAAGTGAATTGCTTGAGCTCAGGAGTTTGAGACCAGCCTGGGCAACTTGGTGAAACCCCATCTCTACAAAAAATACAAAAATTAGCCAGGTATGGTGGTATGTACCTACAGCCCCAGCTACTTGGGAGGCTGAGGTGGGAGAATTGCTTGAGCCCAAGAGGTTGAGGCTGCAGTGAGCCATGATCATGCCACTGCACTCCAGCCTGGGCAACAGAGAGAGACCCTGTCTTAAAAAAAAAAAAAAAAAAAAAAAAAAAAAAAAAAAAAAAAAAAAAAAGCACTGTTGTAAATTCTTACACTACATGTGAAGTAATGTAATATTACTGGAAGGTAGACTATGAAAAGTCAGGTCAGGACAAAGGAGGTAAAACACGAATATCAGGAATGAGAGAGGTGACACCACTACAAATTCCGCAGATATTAAAAGGATAATAAGAAAATATGAACAACTTTATAAATGAATAAGTTTCTTGAAAGATGAAAACTATTAAATTTTACTCAAGAAAAAGTAAATGACCTGAATAGTCCTAAATTTATTTTAAAAATTGAATTTGCAGTGTAAAAGCTTCCCACAACAAAACAAAACAAACAAACCAAAAAACAAACCTCCAGGCCTAGATGGCTCCACTGGTAAATTATACTAAATGTTTAATAAAAAAAAAAAAATGGAAGTCCACACAAGCTCTTTTGAAAAATTAAAATAATGGGAACACTTTCCACTCGTTACCCTAATACCAAAACCAAGCCAAGACTTTCCTAGGAAAAACCACAGACCAATATCTTTTATGAATATAGATACAAGAATTCCTTAAAAAATTTTTAGCAAGTAAACTCCAGCAATGTATAACACAGCATAACATAGTGACATTCAACCCAAGACTGTGAGGTTTAGTTTGCGTCACTTACTTTATTTAGGTTTAATAATCTAAAATTAATCAGTGTAATTCAACATGTTAAGTGGAAAAATAAAAATCATATTATCTTCTCAATAGAAACAGGAAAAGCATTTGACAAAATCCAACACTTTTCCCTAATATAAACTCTCAGAAAACCAGGAGTATAATAAATTTTTCTCAACTGGATAAAGGATATCTATACAAAACCTACACTTAATGTTAGACTTAATGGTGACAGCCTGAATGCTTTCCCCCTGAGATCGGGAAACGGCAAAGATGACCAGTCTACCACTTCTATTCAACATTGTACTAAAGGTTCTAGATGGAGCAATAAGGAAAGAAAAAGAAATAAAAGGTATCCAGATTGAAAAGGAAGACATTAATTTATCTTTATTTACAGATGGCATAATCCTGTAATAGAAAATCCATAATAAATTTTATAAAAAACCCTAACGTTTGTGAGAATTAATAAATTAGTTCAGCAAGGATGCAGGACACAAAATCAATATACAAAAATCAATTGTGTTTCTTTATACTAGCATCAAAAACAAATTAAAGTAAAAAGCAATACCATTTACAGCATCATCAGAAATCTGAAATACTTGAGATTAAATCTATAAAAATGTGCAGGGCCTGCACACTAAAACTCCTAAGGTGAGAGAAATGAAAGCAAAGCTGAATGAATGGAGATACAGGCTATGTTCATAAATCAAAGGACTCAATACTGTTCAGTTGAAATCCCAGCATGTGTTTTGTAGAAGTTGATAAGCTGATTTTAAAATTTATATAGAAAGGTAAAGACAGAATAGCTGAAACAACCTTGGGAGGAAAAAAACCAACATAAGATTAGAGGACTTACAGTGATTTTAAGATGCTAAAATTTATATGTGAAATAAAATGAAACTCAGAAAAGCTGTAGTAATAAAGACAGCATGGTATTGATGGAGGGGAAAGAAAATTGACCAATAGAGATTCCAGAAATTGATCTGCAAATATGTAATAAATTGAATTTGACAATGGTGCCAAGACAAATTCGTTGGGTAAAGAATAATCTTTTCAATAGATATTGCTGAAATAATTTAATAGCCATATGCAAGTATGAATGATAGTAATAACTGAGACCCTTACTTCTTGTAACATAGAAAAAATTAATTTTAAATGCGTCACAAAGTGAAATGTAAAAACGAACGTTATAACATTTCCAGGGGGTAAAAAACAGGAAGAATAACTGGATTTGACAAAGATGCCCAATGTCACAAAAACCGGCAAATTAACACATGAAAAGATGCTCGACATTACGAATAAAATGCAAATCAAAGCCACAAAGAAATACCACTATGAACCCACTAGAACGGCTAAAATTAGAAAGACTGGCCACACTAAGTCCTAGTGACAAGGCGGGAGCAACTGGAACTCTCATGTGGTGCTGGTGAGAATGGAACATGGTACGATCATTTCGGAAAACAGTTGGCAGTTCCTTTAAAAATTAAGCATACACTTACCACATAATACATCCATTCAACTCCTAGGTATTTACGCACGATATAAACGAAAGCATATGTCCACAGAAACAGTTAAGAATGTTCATAGAAGCTTTCAACAGTGAATGGATAAATACATTGGAATGAATTGATACACACACCAATGTAGATAAATCTCAAAATAATTTTGCTGAGTAAAGAAAAACAGACAAAAACGAACACGATTCAATTGATCTACAATTGTGGACAACGTAAACTACAGTGACAGAAAGCAGATCAGTGATGGCTGGAGATGGGGAGACATGAAAGGGAGGAATTACGAAGGGGAAGGGGAAATTTTAGGGGTGATAAGTATGTTCATTATTTTGAAAATGGTGATGGTTTCATGGCTACATATATGTAAAATTTATCAAATTGTACATGTTACATATTTGCAGTATATTGTATGACAATTACACCTTAATAAAGCTTTGAAAATAAAATGGGATTCTCTGACTTAAGTTACTTACAATCTCCATATATTTTAGAATGTTCTTCCCAAAACATCTTAAGCAATACACACGGCCCCCTCTACAACAAAAGCCAAACTGCTTAGCAAAACATCAGCAATAGTATCTGGGGCAACCAGACTTCTTACCTGAAGGTTCTTCTTCAGTAACAATGATCTGTCCAGTCCAGGGTGCTGAGGGGCGACCTGAACAAAGACAAATAGAAGAATTACAAACGTTCACAAGTGTGCAATTTATCAGCTGCACTGATGAGTTGGGAACGTGGCCAGATTAGTCACAACTGGGGTTGTTACTAGTAGACTTCTGTGTTTTCCCATGAATGGTATCAATCATGTAGAGGGCATTGTGGGAAACACAGCCCCTGTCCTCAAGGTACTCATAATCTCCTGGAGCCTGGAATCTGCCTGGACTGGCTGAGTGGACGTTTCTGGAACTGTACTGGCACAAGCTAGGTAAGTAACCTGTGTTCATTTAACTGTCCAGTATGAATCTCCTGGAACAGGTAGGCTTGCTCATCCCCCTGAAGAGATAGCATGCGTTTGGGAGAAACATTTCCAGAACAATTGTAAGTCCAGTAGTTATTTATCTGTCATAATAAGATGAAAGAGGAGAGGGAGTGCTGATCCTGCAGTAAAGCTCAGCAAAGCAAATCTTTCCCATTACATTTTGAAAAACATTATCTCCAAAGGAAATCAGTTGAGATCCTGAGCAAGGAAAATGAATGATACGGGTACAAAGTTAAAGAGGAAATTTCACTTGTGTGATCCCATAAACAGAAAGAGAGAGTGGTTCTACTCTTGCATTAACCAGGGGACTTTCTGTCAGAGTTTGTGCAAAAACGGAAAGGCGGTGAAGAAGATAACTTATTTTTAATTCAAACAAATCTTATTTTGAATAGAATTGATAAAAGAGGAGAAAACGAATGTATGAGATGGAATTTGCAAGTTCAGAAAAGAGGGCAGGAGGTCAGAGGGTTGGTGAAAAGTGACTGAAGAGCAATCAAGGAGCCTGATGTGACACGGTTGCTGGGGAAATGGTAATATTATTATTATCATTTTGAGATGGAGTCTCGCCGTCGCCCAGGCTGGAGTGCAGTGGCGTGATCTCGGCTCACTGCAACCTCTGCCTCCCGGGTTCAAATGATTCTTCTGCCTCAGCCTTCCAAGTAGCTGGGATTACAGGTGCCTGCCACCACGCCTGGATAATTTTTTGTATTTTTAGTAGAGACGGGGTTTCGCCATGTTGGCCAGGCTGGTCACGAACTCCTGACCTCAGGTGATCCACCCACCTCGGCCTCCCAGAGTGCTGAGATTACAGGTGTGAGCCACCACAACCAGTCAGTGACTTTATTTTAATTAGACTTTTATGATGCCACTACATGTACTGAAGGTAAAGAATAACACTGTGAATGTAGCATAGACCAGCAGTCCTCTAGAAAGGTGATTTTGCCCCTCAGGTGATATTTGGTAGTGTCTCCATGACACTGCTGGTATCTAGTGGGTAGAGACAAGGGATGTTGCTCGGCCTCCGGCAATGAACAGGACACCCCCAGCCACCTCCCGCAACGACAAAGAATTACTGGCCTAAAATGCCAGTAGGGCCAAGGTTGAGAAGCCTGGCATAAGACTGAAATGTTACTATCCAACACTTCTCGTAATGTCATTTTACGTTCCCTATTGTTGGAGATGCCATATGGGTTTCCATGAAACAAATATAGGGCATGATTCATGTACCATGGTTTTGACATTAAGACTTGGAGACTAAATTTATTAAAAGATTATTATTATTGTTATTATTGAGACAGGGTCTCACTCTGTTGCCCAGGCTGGAGTGCAATGGTGTGATCACAGCTCACTGCAGCCTTGACCTCCTGGACTCTAGCAATCCTCGCACCTCAGCCTCCTAAGTAGCTGGGACTTACAGGTGTATGCTACCATGCCTGGCTTTTTTTTTTTTTTTTTTTTTTTTTGTAAAGATGGGGTCTTTCTATGTTGCCGGGGCTGCTCTCAGAACTCCTAGGCTCAAGCAATCCTCCCATCTTTGCCAAGTGCTGGGATTACAGGTGTGAGCCACCACGCCTGGCCTGAAAAGATGATTTTTGACAGTCTAATATGAGAACTCAAACCTAGATTAGACATAATGTTGTCTATCTGTTTTTCCTTTGATATAGAGAGACGTACTGTGCTGAGATATTAGTGCTCTAAGGGAGGACTCCAAGGTAAAGAAATAGACCTAGAGGCAGAAAAAAAAATTATTTTTGGAATGTATAATAATGGGAATAAGAATGTTCTCCAGGCTCTTTGCTTTCATACTTCATTCCACACACAATGCCTGGAACTCAGTTTAACAATATAAATGTTTCTGAATAAAATAAAATAAAATAAAATAAAACCCTTAAGAGAATGACTAAGGCAAAGTTTTTGGGGGATTTTTCCCCCTCGGATTTTCTGATGAAAAAAGGATTTCTTGTTCTTGTCTCCCTCTAGTGGAAGAGAGAGGAACAACCTTGCAATGAAGCTGATTCTTGCAGTCATTTTAAAAAGGTTTAGGGAAGGTCCTGAAAAATGAAAAGTGCTTACTTTTAAGTCTAGCTTTCTCAGCTGGATCCAGAGCAGCCACGGGCTCGGAAACTCGAGATGGGAAACCTATTCCCGTTTTATTCACAGCTCGAACTCGGAAGATATAGGAACGACCTTCGATCAATCCAGTGACAGGAAAACGAGCAAACTTCACAGGTGTGTCATTGCACTGCGACCAGTTATCTGTGCCCACCTCACACCTAAAGGAATGAGCATGATTGACAAAACTAGTAAAAGAAGTATGGCTTAATGAATATCTCCAGAGCTGCAAAATCACCCAGTTGTTTCAGATCTCCCAGTAAAACATCCAAGTCAGGCGTGGGTCGCTAGCTGGTGAACTGCAGGCACCCAGTTTCACTCAAATGCACTGTGTCTTCTTTACCAAGAGGAAAGAAGCCTCAGGTCCTTCCTGAACGCATAAAAGGCAGGCGTCTAAGGGGCCTTGTGTACAAAGCAGAGGGGTTTGGGGGCTGCTGGGCTAAGCAGATAAATATATCCAATCTTAGCACTGGAGAGGACCCCCAAACATCCCCCCGGCGGATGCCTTCAATTCTACCATTAGTGACTTCTCTGTCTTCCTTAGGTATTTCCTTTGAAAAACAGAGATATTATTGAGAAAACTGGCGTCGTAAAAGATAGCTATTTGCACTGTAGTTTGGAGACTAGTTCACCATATTTTCTCACTTGATGGTCATTACATCCTGTATAGAGGGTAAGGAAGTTATTGTGGAGATGTTTGTTTCTTTAACCGAAGAGACTGATGAGAGGTGGGGAGATGCCCAGGCCTGGCAGGGGCAGATTGAGTAGGTACTCGGAAACACTGATTTCTAATTGAGTGCTTTTACAGCAGTTGGTACCTGGGGATGGAGTGGGTCACTCCCAGCAGACAAATATGACAGCTCGTATCATGCTGTTGGCCTGATCAACAAAGCTTTAGGGGCTCAACATGTGATTAAATTTTACAGCATTAGGATTAAGCAACTCTTACTTTTTTTATGAGCAGAGTGCTGCACTTTTAGTTCATATCATTTCCCCTACATGGGCTCTATGTCCAAAATGTATAATTCCCAAACGATTCTCAGGGGCCTGGGGGTTGCCAGTGGCAGGACAGAGGTGGCTGGTGTGGGAAGTTTATCTCCCCTCCTCACAATCACCTTCCTCTCTTTGATATAGACAATAGACAATTTCCTTATGTAAAGCGGAATAGACAACTTCCTGACTTTCCTTATGTAAAGTGTTGTCTGTCAAATGTGGCTTCGATCCCTGCCTTCCATCCATTTCCCCTAATCCTCCTTGGTAGAAATTCTGGAGCTGCTAGGATTTTGGGGAGGTGGGGCGGTGGCAGAAGCCGATAGGGCCAGGACAATTCTTCAAACTACACCTGTCTCCAGAGATTCTGCCAGGACTCAGCCTCTTCTCTGTGCAGATACTGTGGTGACCCAGTGACACTAGAGGATCCTTCCTAACCTCATGTGGGCAGAAAGAAAGGCGGAACTCACTGCTCCTGACACTGTCCGCAGCACGTTGGAGCAGAAAGAACACAAACCTATAGCCAGGCTCACATCTGAATTCTAGTTCTGCTACTTATTACCCGCGTGATCTTAGGCGAGTTAGTGCTTCCTCACTGATATGTGGTCTTGGGCCTCATTTCCTACTTGAAATAAAAGCAACGGCCTCACAGGGTGGTTATGGGTTAGTGGTTAATATATGCGAAGTGTTTAGAACAATGCCATGCACACAGTAAATGCCTAATAAATCATAGCCACAAGGTGGGTATTTTCATTACGACTAAGGCCAGAGGAGAACAAAATGTACTGATTGTCCCTGGCCTTTCACTGGTCAAAGTGTAAAAATCCCTTGGAAATGTGCCAAAGACAATAAAGCACAAAAAAGAATATATCTAAACCTTCACAATTCATCACTACTAAATGATGAAATGTTGTGGAAGCATTTTTTCACATGGATGGTTAAATAGTATATAATTTATTAGAAATACTTCTTACAAATAGTTCTGAGCACAATCGCCTGTATTTATGTACTGCGAGGTTCAACGCACCCTTGGTGCAAACTCATTGTGCTAATACGACACAGATTGTCCGTCTCTAGTGATTTCTACAATGAGGTTTCATTACTCAAAAATGAAAAGAGAATTGGAGCAATGATCTGAATAGAAACCAAGTCAGAGAACAATGTTATTTAGGCCAATAATCTAAACTTGCTGTCTGTATTGTCCAAACTCATGTCATAATTAATGTGTAAAGCCCAATTACTATAAATATCAGAGCCTCTAAAGTTTTGGAGAATGTAGACAACAACTTGTAGATAGTGCATAATTTGCTACTATTGATTTTTTGTTGTTACTTCTTTGTATAACTTGGAAACACATCCTGAGGTAGAAATAAGACTTTGGTAGTATTACCAAAGTAAATATTCTTAAATTATTGA
Organism: Theropithecus gelada; assembly: GCF_003255815.1. Lineage (NCBI taxonomy): Eukaryota > Metazoa > Chordata > Mammalia > Primates > Cercopithecidae > Theropithecus > Theropithecus gelada. The sequence continues at coordinate 10,127,234 of NC_037686.1, read as the reverse complement.
CATATTAGGAATATAGACATTAACTATGCTGAATTCCAATTATTTCATTTCCAAGGTGGCCTCTATGAGGTCTACAAATTCATAACATTCTTGCCAAATTAGTGACATAAGCTGATAGCCAAATTCAAAAAAATTCATCTTTGGAATTTAGGTAAATAATTAATTCATTTTTGGAACTTTTACCTAAATTCCAAAGAAGAATTTTTTGAATTTGACTACCAGCTCATGTCACTAATTTGGCAAGAATGCTATGAATTTGTAGACCTAATAGAGACCTAACAGAGGCCATCTTAGAAATGAAATATATATATATATATACACACACACACACCCCTATTTACCTAAGTTCCAAAGATGAATTTTGTGACACTGTGATATGAGCTGTCACATTTGTCTGCTGGGAATGACCCACTCCATCTGCAGGTACTAACTGCTGTAAAAGTACTCAATTAGAAATTGGTGTTTCCAAGTACCTACTCAACACACACACACACACACACACACACACACACACGTACTTATAATGGGTATATATACCCATTTTATATATATATACATATATGTAGGACCATTATATGTATGTGTGTCTATGTATGTGTATGTGTGTGTACATCTATACACACACAGAGAAAGAGAGAGCGAGAGACTGAGACAGAGACAAATAGAGAAAAAGAAAGATGAAGAGAGATATAGAAATAAAAACAGAGAGGAAGGCCAGAAAAGAAAATATTTCCCCTAGAAATGATGGGAGAAATCAAGACTGCATCTCTATGATCAAATAACTGTAACTGATATTAGCCTAAGCACTAACTTGTCAATAAAATATCCGAGAATAGGACTCCCTCCATCGACAGCTGGCTGTTTCCAAGAGATGATGATATAATCTTTATTGGCCTCCAAGCACTTCACATCCAAGGGAGCAGCTGGGGCTCCTTCAATCTCTGCATCAGCATCTGTGGAGAGAGAAGGATCCCATTAACCCTCTCAGACATGCTGTCAGCTCGGCAGGCGGAGGTCTCAGTGCACAGGCTTCTTACCACATCATCACAGTGGCTCCATCTTTGGCCCCAACACAGCAAGCATCAAATCTTGCTATTTGTTGACCAACATGTGTGTTTTTCACCTTCGGCAGGAAGAACATTGGGTCAGAAAATAGAAAGTGCTCTGAAAAGAACCCATGACCTTTGTCTCATGGTTCTTCCGGCCCAAAATGTTCCAAAAGAAAATTAATATAGAGATGCTGAAGATTGCATTCAGACAAGTCAGTTGTGCCAGAAAGTCAGTTCTCATGACATTGATTGTGCAATGTTGCTAAGAAAAAACTAAGAAAAGCCCCCAAGAGGGACAAATGCCCCTTCTGGAGGCATCCGCAAGAAAATACGAGTCATAGAGCTTCGCCAGTTCTAGGCAAGACACTACCATCTTGAAAGAGAAAACATTTGTTTTAATCAAATGATTGTCACCAAACTGAAGACACTTAGGGAAAGAACTCCAATGCAATACTCACATCTGAGCTTAGTTTATCTGAGTTTAGTAAAAGTCCAGGATAATACAAGAAACAGTACAATCCCTTTTTATGAAATGGGATCCCCTGACTCACGCAGCCCCTCAGGCACAGTTAAATTAGTGAATCAGGGCTGTTTATAGGAGGGAGAAAAGGGGGAACGAAAATATTCAGTTAGCAACCTTTTAAGTGAGAATAATTAAGACAAAAGGCAGGGTCCCTGGGGGCGGAGGCCCACATTTGCCAATTCCTCCTGGCATTTGACCAACGCTTTCATAAACGGAGTTAGTAGAAGAGGGCGAGACATGCGGGAGCCACTCACTCAAGGGAAAGCACCCATGTCAACCAAACAAACACTTTCTTTTCCTATGATCTACATTCTGTAACTCTTATGAGTTACAAGGACATTTGATAACATAGCAGAAATATTTGTCTACTGCATTTAATAGGTTTGCATTACCTGTGAAGAGTTCAAGCCACTTGGGTTTTGAACATTCTGTCTCTTGCTCTGTGAACCAGCAGGAAAGCATCTAGGCAAATATCTCCTGCAGAAGTGCTATAGGAGAATGTAACTAAATCATTGTGCCTAAAACTTAATGCAGAATCTCTGCGTGGCACTCAATGGGAAACGAGCATTTTGATGAGGAGACACGTCTTTCCTTCCAGACTTTCAGAGCACTGGATGGCAGAGGGTGGTGCTGCTGATGGCAAAGGCAGAGCAGAGCTGCAGAGGAGGTGGGGATGCTGAGGCTGACATGCTTGGGCTGCAAAAAAGGCATTGCTAGAAAGCCACCCAGCTACAAGGGGGACAGCTGGCAACCTCTAGCCATGTCCTTTGCTAATGGCCTATAGCACAACAACCAGCAGCCCCTGAATTGATAGAGCAGAGTTTAGTGAGCTGGGCATCCATGGCTTAGCTGCATGATGGCAGGAATACGCTGTTGTGGAGCCTGGCAGACAGCGGGCATTCAGGGAGCCATTGTTCAGCATTTGTATAGCAGTGCTTGGAACTGAGGTGGGCTTGACAATCTTCCAAGTTACTCAGGCATTCATTTGCTCATTCATTCGTTCATTCATTCAGTGCTCTTCTAGGTGTTAACTGCAAAAGTTAAAAAATAAGGATCCTAACTGGGTGCCGTGGCTCATGCCATGGGAGGCTGAGGCAGGTAGATCACTTGAGCCTAGGAATTCAAGACCAGCCTGGGCAACATGGTGAGATCCTGTTTCTATGCATTAAAAAAAAAATAGCCAGGTGTGGAAGTGTGGGCCTGTGTTTCCAGTTACTTGAGAGGCTGACAGAAGAAGATTGTTTGAGTCTGGGAGATAGAGGCTGCAGTGAGCTATGATCGCACCACTACACTCCAGCCTGGGTGACAAAGTAAGACCTTGTCCCCAAATAATAATAATAATAATAATAATAATAATAATAATAATAACCTTCTTTTTCTCAAGAAGCTACAATATAGTGTGAGAAGCAAAACATACTTGGGATGACAAGCGACAACTGTGAAGCAAGGAATCATAGTATTTGGCTTCTAGCAGCTGCTACACAGTGTGGGGCCCACAGCACCCTTCAGACAACATTAATCCTCTTCTATGCCTCTGCCCTTCCCTCTCCCAGCCCTCCAAATAGCCAAACTTTTGTAAGTTTGATTAGTAGGTCAAAGATTAGCTTACTACTCTTTATATTTTGACCTCTGACACAGACTATTAAAAACCTTTTGCAAAATGTAAGTAATTCTATTGTCTTTATTGTAAAAGTATTATATATATTTTATGTGAACTGTATGATAATCAAAAAATATGTTAAAATCCCTTTTTTATAACCCAGAGATAACTACTATTAACATATTGGCCTAAATCTTTCTAGACTTTCTTCTATATTTATAAACTCAGAAATGATTATTTCTGAAACAAAGTGATCTTACTATGTAGTTTCATGTAAGCTGCTTTTTCTTGATATATTTCCATATCAACACATGTGGGTAGACACTGGTTTTCATTGCTGTGTGGTATGTCATTGTTTCATGGAGCATCTATTATACTTTATTCTATAACGTGCATATTGGTGAATATCTATATTTCTTTCAATTTTCCTCCAAACGTTTTTTTCACCTCTGTCCACTTAGCTCTTAGAACTAAAATTGTTGGAAATGTGTGTTTTTGATATTTAGTGGCAAAGACCCTGAGAAAAGTTAAACCAATTTATACTCACCAGCCACTGTAGCAGTGTTGTTCCTCCTTTACCCCAGTGGATTTTAAAAAACGTTAAATCTTTTCAATATTTTAGGAAAAATAATCTCATTTCAATTTTCTTTTTTTTCTTTCTTTTTTTTTTTTTTTTTTTTTTTGAGATAGGGTCTCACTCTGTTGCCCAGGGTGGAGTGCAGTGAGGCAATCATAGTTCACTGTGGCTTTGACCTCCCAGACTCAAGCTCTCCTACCTCTTCAGCCTCCCCAGTAGCTAGGGCTATAGGCATACTCCACAATGCCCAACTAATTTTTTAATTTTTTGTAGAGACAGGGTCTCACTATGTTGCCCGGGCTGGTCTTGAACTCCTGGGCTCAAGTGATCCTCCCACCTGGGCCTCCCAAAGTGCTGGGATTACAGGCGTGAGCCACTGTGCCCAGCCTCATTTGAATTTTCATTGATTTGATTACTAATGAAAATTTTTTCATATACCTATTTGCCATTTTCAATTCTTCTTTCATGACATTTTAATGACATCCTTTATCACTTTATTATTTCTCTATCTCTTTCTCTCTGCATGAGAGAGAGCGAGAGAGAGATTGTGTGACAAAAAAGAAAAGAGAAAGAGAAGGAAAGAATACATCAAAACCTCAAAGAATACGTCATAAAATGATAACACTGGATACCTGTGGGTGGTAGACTTATGGATGGCTTTACTTTTTATTTGTTAAATTTATATTATCTATTTTTTCACAATGAACACATATTATCTGTGTAGTAAAATCTTGGCCAAATGTGTACAGCTCTTTACAATGTGTTTCTGCAGACATATGGTGCTTTATACGCTGACCATTCTGGTGTGGAAGCTATTTTCCAAGCTGCAAGAATATCAGAGCTCCAAAACAATGCCCTGAAGTGACCTCGTGCAGCTCAATGAATACAAAGTTTAAAAAATACATATATTATTTAAACAATGGCAGTTTCTTACAAAGTTAAACACAAATTACCTAGCAATTCCACTTGTAGGTAGGTACCCAAGAGATATGAAGATATAGGCCTATAAATATGAACACAAATGTTTATAATAACCAAAGAGTAAAAACGATCACACTCTCCATCAGTGGGTGAACGTACAGGCAAAAGGATGCATATCCATGTATTGGCATGCAATTTAATAAGAAAAAGGAATAATAGGTGTTACAACATGAATGAACCTCAAAACACGTAAAGCCAAAGAAGGCCGACGTAAAAAACCATAGAGATCCAGAAATGTCCAGAAAGACAAATCTATAGAGATAGAAAGTGAATTAGTAGTTGCAGGAGGCTAGACTGGGTATGGAAGAGGGAAATAGGGAGGAGAAATCTTTTTGGGTTGATGTAAATTTTCTTTCTTTTCCTTCCTTCCCTTCCTTCTCTCCTTCCTTCCTTCCTTCCCTACCTGCCTGTCTTCCTTCCCTCTCTCCCTCTCTTTTTCTTCCCTTCTTTTTCCCTCCTTCTCCTTCTCCTTCTCCTTCTCCTTCTCCTTCTCCTCCTCCTCCTCCTTCCTCTTCCTCTTCCTCTTCCTCTTCCTCTTCCTCTTCCTCTTCCTCTTCCTCCTCTTCTTCTTCTTCTTCTTCTTCTTCTTCTTCTTCTTCTTCTTCTTCTTCTTCTTCTTCTTCTTCTTCTTCTCCTCCTCCTCCTCTTCCTCCTCCTCCTCCTCCTTCCTTTCCCTTCCCTGCCTTCTTTTCTTCTTCTCTCTGACTTTCCTTTCTTTTTTCTTTTTGAGACAGGGTCTCATTCTGCCACCCAGGCTGGAGTGCAGTGGTGCAATCACCACTCATCACAGCCTCGACCTCCTGGACTCAAGCAATCCTCCCACCTCAGCCTCCTGAGTAGCTGGGACCACAGGCATGCACCACGCCCAGCTAATTGTTTTCAGTTTTTGTAGAGATGGGGTCTTGCTTTGTTGCCCAGGCTGGTCTCAAACTCCTGGGCTCAAGAGATCCTCCTTTCTTGGCCTCCCAAAGTGCTGGGATTACAGGCGTGAGCCATTGTACCTGGTCAAAATTTTCTAAAAGTGGAGTGTCGGTAATGGTTGTCTAACTCTGTAAATAAACTAAAAAGCACCAAATTGTAACTTAGCATGAGTGAACTTTATGGCATGTAAATTATATCTCAAAAATATGTTTTTAAAAACCTAATATATATCATTTAAAATAAATTTATAAATGAAATCTTTCTCTAAAGATTGTAAAATTCACAATGCAATTCTGAAATTTACCTTTCCAATTTTGTCTTTTCCATTTATCTTTTCAATTCTCTCACATCAACCTCTGACAAACTGAGAATCTTTCCATTTCCTTAATTTGTGGATTTGAAAGCTGGCTTGAGTGTAAATTTTAAATTGGAACACCTTCGCCTCGTCCATAGTTAGTAACATGAAGTCTGGCCTAAACCTGGCAAAGAGGCACCTTTCTGGGTGTGGGCACTGAGAAATGCTGAGGAACCCTAGACTAGGTCAGAGTTCCCAGAAAAAGTTCACAAAGGAAGGAGCATGACAAAGATTTTTGGAATAGCCAGCGATGTTCTCTGGCTCTGGTAAAACAACGGAAAGCAGAAGCAAAGACTTAGCTTAGTTCATCCTCATCTAGCCAGGTTTATCCTGGTGATTTGGCTAAATGAACACACTTGCTAATTGCAGTGTGTCGGTTCTCACTGCAATTTTCCCAGAAGGCCAGCTCCTGTCTTCCCTGACGATACAGACTTTTTTATGATGCCTCTGTGGCGGAGAACGCCTGACACGCTTTTCAGATGTTACAGATATTCAGATATCTGTACCAGTTGCCGGTCTGGGACAGAATTCAATGATCATTTGTATTGTTCAATGCTGATGTGGTATGGCCTGCTAACTGTCCCCAGTAATCATTCTTCCGGTTTCCTTTTAGTACTAGGACCCCTGAGCGTTAGCAGAAAACATGGCTAGCTAACAAGAGACTGTACATCCTAGCTCCCCTCACTGTGAAGTGTCTGCATGTGCTAAGTGTGCACCAAGCAGAAGTGATGAGTGCAATTCGGCCTCTGCCCCTCCACTCCCTTTCTTTCCCCTCCCCATAGGCTGGGATGGGAACTTGGGACAGTACCCCAGGCACAGTGCAATAACAACATAGAGGGGACCTGGGAAGAGGCATCAGGATCATACCCAACTTTCACATAGAGGAGAGAAATAAACCTTTTGTTATTTCATTTCAGCAGCTTAGTCTAGATCCTAATTAAAATCCTGGGTTAGCCACTGGAAGACCTACAACCTAGTTCCACTTCTGCTTCCAATTAACTGAAGTTTTTGGTAAATTACTGTACTTTTTTCAACCTCAGTTTCTGCATCTTAAAGTTAAGGGGTTGTACTAGGATGAGAAGTCTAACATTTTTTGAGTCATCAACCCCTTTGACAAGCCGGTAAAGCCTAGAGGTCCTTCTGAGAGTAATGCATTTAAACACATAAAATAAAATGTATGTGATTACCAAAAAAACTAATTATATTGAAATACAGTTCTAATCACAGACCCTTTGGAAGTCTGTGGATCCCAGCTGAGCACTCGAAACGTTTATGAGTTTATGATGCTATTTAGCGCATGACAGATAAAAATGAGCTAGTCTACCTGCATTGTTTCTATTTTCAATTTTCTCTACATTATGATGCTTTAACATCTTAGACACCTTTCTGACTAAGGAGGGCCTGCCTTCCTGAGGCGAGCCAATTCTTAGGGCCCAGATTCTTAGGAGCATGACTGATATGCAAACTAACCACTTCAGCCACACCTCCTTTATCTGGCCTGTAGAACCCAGGAACCAATATTGCTCTGCCTTAATCATCCCTGGGGCCAGGTACCAGGCAAGCAGGGACCACACCTGTAACTTACAACCTACTGAAATTATTAGAACTAGCCAATCCTAACTTCTTAATTGCCCTACTTTCCTTTCCCAAGGAAACTCCAATAAAGGCCTTGGTCTAGGCACTCCTTTGCTCCTCTTGCCCCTTCTGACTCATGACTGACACTGGCACTTTCCCATGTGGCCCTGCTGTTCCTGTTCTAGGACCTGTGAGTATCATACATGTTGTTTTCTTGTGCCTCTCCTGGATCTCTTCTTATGACTGCATCTGACTAATCATCCCGTAAGAAAACACAGAGCACTATCTGGTGGCGTAAACGTGCTAACGGTCTTCCAAAGTGCTACGATCCCATGGAGGAATAACATTCCACGTGTACATATCCAATCCATTTAAGACATCACTGAAAATAATCCCAGCACTTTGGGAGACCGAGACAGGTGAATCATGAGGTCAGGAGATCGAGACCATTCTGGCTAACACGGTGAAACCCCGTCTCTACTAAAAATACAAAAAATTAGCTGGGCGTGGTGGTTGGCACCTGTAGTCCCAGCTACTCAGGAGGCTGAGGCATGAGAATGGCGTGAATCCAGGAGGCGGAGCTTGCAGTGAGCCGAGATCGTGCCACTGTACTCCAGTCTGGGTGACTGAGCGAGACTCCCTCTCAAAAAAAAAAAACACTGAAAGAATAGAAAGACTCCTAAAGTCAACAATTATGGTTTGTCTCAAGAATTAAGCTGAAACTCCTTGCTTCCTAGTTCACCAAAACAGAGGCTATAAAGTTCAGTTATGGGCCAAGGGACCTGAAATGAAATAATAAATTTACTCTCTGAAATACATATTAAAGACTTACACCCAAAATAACAGATCCCTCTTCTGCAGCAGCTTCTTTAAACTGAGATGGCGGGTATCATTAGGATTTAGCATCTCCACCTGAACAGTCATAGGGAACTGTACTAGTGGCTCCCTGAAGATGAAGAAAGTCCTGATATTAATGATGGAAACATGGTCTGGAAAATGGTGACTTTTGAGTTGGTGCCCTCAGGGCTCACCTTTTAACTAGGTCTACTTTTTTTTTGCTTTTGTTTTGAGACAGGGTCTCACTCTGTCACCTAGGCTGGAACACAGTGGCACAATCTCAGCCAACTAGAACTTCTGCCTGCCAGGCTCAAGCCATCCTCCCACTCCAGCCTCCCAAGTAGCTGAGACTACAAGCATGCACCACCATGCCCAGCTAATATTTTGTAGAGATGAGATTTTACCATGTTGCCCAGGCTGGTCTCGAACTCCTGAGCGCAAGTGATCCACCCATCTCAGCTTCCCAAAGTGCCGGGATTACAGGCATGAGACATTGCACCCAGTCAGAATTTTGAAATGACTCTTCCATCATTATGAAACATGTTTGAACGGTTTTGTAATCAAAAACTGCTTTGGCTTCAGTGTACTAAATATTGTGAGGTGTTTGGTTTTTTGCTAGGACTTACCTCGAACAAAGACATAAGCACTATATTGTTCATAATATTCTCCCATCCGTACACGGATTGTATAGAGGCCTTCATCTTCTTTGTTGAGATGGGAAAATGTCAGTGTTGCCCGCTCTCCACTCCAAAGTGTTTGCACCCATTTCGATGGAGAAAGAGGTACTCCTAGAAACATTTTAAAAGTAAGCAAATTAACTTATTTTTATTACTTCCTTCTTGTATCCCCTCCATTCCTCTCCTTAGCCTTTTCTATATTGAAAGTGATTTAACTACTAGAGGAAGTCACTAGGACTTTCAGCCATTCTGATACGTTTACATTGGTAAAAATACTGGACCAAAAGTAAGGGGATCAGGGGCAGACACATAATCTGCAGGGGCCTGGTGTAAAATTACATTACAAGCGCCTTGTTCTAAAAGCAGAGAAAAAGTGCAATTAAAGGTGCTAAAATATGTCTTATTCCTTTAAAAAATATTTTATTACTTACAAGAATATAATAGGGGTAATACAAGTTGCAAAAAATCATACTTTTGTGCCATAATTGTATATGCAGTCAATAATAATACGTTACTAGTAGGGAGACCTTGATTGATAATAAGATATTGCTGGTCTGCTTTTCTGCAAATTCATTTATTAGTCATCAAAATTCATACTTTTAGCAACTTTATTTTAAATCAAATAATCAAAAGCAGTATCAGTCACTCTTTATAAATGCAAGCTCACGAATGAGTTTCCATAATTTTTTTAGAAAGACCTTTCTGCTGATGTAACTGTTACTGGAGCTGTTAAGGAAGTTATATAGGCTATGACAACATTGGGTTAACTTTCTGAGAAACTATTTCAAAATATAAATTTTAGTAATCTAGAACTGATGACTCCAGATTCTAGAATCTAGAATAAAGGGACAATCTAGAATCTAGAATAAAGGGGTAATTATTCTAAGAAGATTTAACTCTTCATACAAATCAGTTTCATGTAAATCTCAATTTAATTTTAAGTGTGAATTTATACAGTTTCCTTTTAATGCTTTGTCCAATATGGCTTTAACTTGTGGAGGTAATACTACAAGTCAAACATGATTTCATGATTTGTATAAAATTCAGGATGTCTGTTTATGTATTCCATTACTGTATCTTCAATTATAAGTGGTAATTTTAAAACTGTCTTCCTTGTTAATAGGCTCATCCAAAGTTTCATATGAAAATGTTCTTTTCCATCAAATGCTACCATCTTTAAATTTAACTTCTAATTCTAAGCCTCAAAACCAGAGATTCGAACCTCCTTGAAGAATTCTAATAACTGCCTTATGTGCTTTATTGCAGTGTCTACATGTACACTTTTATTTTATAATATTTGACTGACAAAGTTTACTGTCCTATCGCCAGCAGTTCCTGTCCCCATGCTCATGCCAGGAGTTAATATGCGTGCAGATCCCACAGACCTGAGTTCTGGGGAAGGCCGGGCAAGCTGGCCCCACACTGTGTGTCCCTATGCTGCCTCCACGCCGAGCCCCTTCTCTCGTCTGCAGCCATGGGACCCATCACCACTGCTGCTGCTGCTGCTGGGGCCACCACCATTGCTAATTCCAGTCTGGCCCTAGGTCCTGGTCTCTGCCATCACCTTGGAATGCCATGGTGCCACAGACTGCCCCAAGCGCTCATGTGCACACCTGAAGACCATGCCTGCTGCCTGGTGCTCACACTGTCCACTACCCACTGCTCACTGTGCCCGGGATCCCGCACCTACATGGGTCTGAACTGCCATTGCCATATTTCCTCCTATCGTGTGCATGTGCCATAGTCCCATTGGACTCCATGTATAAAACACAAGGTCAAAGATAAAGTGATTACAAACTTCAAGAGGGTGACAGCAGAGCATTAAACGCAGGCCCAAAAAGTCAGCTCCGAAGAGGACCTATATTTCAGTCTGATCTCTTTCTATCTCAAGTCTTTTTTTTTTTTTTTTTTTTAACTTTTATTTGAGGTGGCGTCTCGCTCTGTCACCCAGGCTAGAGTGCAGTGGTGTGAGCTCAGCTCATTGCAACCTCCGCCTCCTGGGTTCAAGCGATTATCATGCCTCAGCCTCCTGAGTAGCTGGGATTACAGGCATGCGCCACCACGCCTGGCTAATTTTTTTTTTCTTTTTTTCTTTTTTTTTTTTTTTTTACTAGAGATGGGGTTTTACCAGGTTGGCCAGGCTGGTCTCAAACTCCAGACCTCAAGTGATCTGCCCACCTCGGCCTCCCGAAGTGCTGGGATCACAGGCCTGAGCCACCATGCCCAGCTCAGTCTGATCTCTTTCACTAACTAATTATGTAACTTTCAGGCAAATTACTTAACCTCTCTGTGCCTTTGTTTTTTTACCTGAACAAAATGGACTTTGAATAATAAATAGTAATACAAATAATAATAATAAAGTACCTTATAGGATAATACCGCAAAGCATTATCATTAACTATTTTTTCTTTCATTTTTCTGTATTTTTCCAAAATTTATTTTCTAAAACAATTAAACAGAAAAATTATATGATAATCTTACAAGTATCCCACTGTATGTGTCTGGAATTTTACAGTTTTTTAAGAGCTTTAAAATATAATCCTCTCTATAAATAAACATAGTGAAAACTTTAAGATAAATTAAAAGGGATGATGAAAGTCCCTAGGCCTTACTCATTGCTCTCTCCACAACACATTTTCTATTAGCTAGGAGCTAGCATAGGCCTCGCAGATAACTATGTATGTAGGGGCAAATTCAGTTTCTTAAATTTCAATGCTTTTTTCAATACCCAGGCATAAAGGGAGGCAGACAGGTCAGAGAAAGTACAAATTTTCGCATGAGGCTTTTTGTCTATATTAGACCTAATACAGACAATATAAAAGGAGGCACATGGTAGTGAAAAGATCTCCAGGCTTAGAGTAAACACCAGCAGGTCTGGAGGTCTCCTGTGGCAAGAATTTGACTGTGTGATTTGGGGCAATCCCTTATTCTCTTCAGACAGTTTCTATATCTTGGTCTATTCTATGAGATACTCTAGTATGGAAACTTAGTGTATTTGGACCTAAGATTTATTGTTATTTTATTTTATGTTTTTTATTTTGTTTTGTTTTGAGATGGAGTCCCGCTCTGTCACCCAGGCTGGAGTGCAATGGCACAATCTTGGCTCGCTGCAACATCTGCCTTCTGAGTTCAAGTGATTCCCCTGCCTCAGCCACCCAAGTAGCTGGGACTACAGTTGTGCGCCACCACGCCCGGCTAATTTTTGTAGTTTTTGGTAGAGACAGGGTTTCACCATGTTGGCCAGGCTGGTCTCAAACTCCTGACCTCAGGTCATCTGCCCACCTCCGCCTCCCAAAGTGCTTAATTAAATCCTTATTTCTTTCTCACACCAAAGTATCATGGCTCTAGGCCCGTTTGAAGCAAAGTGAGATCAAATTGTGATTTAAAGCCAGAGTCAGAGGAACTGACAATGGAAGGAATTTCTTTCTGTTTTACCAGCCTGTTATAATATGATGTAAAACAAAAGGATCATTTTATCTATTTTTGTGTCCTTAGGGGACATCAGTATAACTTGGATATATTGCATGCAGAATATACTTATCAAAAATTTCAAAATTATAAAAAGCCTTTAATACATTAAAACAAAAGTGCCAGAGTCTGAAATTTTTCTGAATGTACTCTTCTGGTTAATTAATAATAATATCAGGATTTTATTATTTCATAAGGTTATGTTTTTTAAAGTTACATACCATTTTTGTGGTATAAATAAGTCTATGAGGATGGGTATTTTACCAAATGGATTAACTTACAAAATGAATATACCTTTTTTTTTTTTTTTTTTTGAGACGGTCGCTCTGTCGCCCAGGTACAATAGCGCCATCTCCACTCATTGCAACCTCTGCCTCCTGCTGGGTTCAAGTGATTCTCCTGCCTCAGCCTCCTGAGTAACTGGGATTACAGGCGGGCACCACCACACCTGGCTAATTTTTGTATAGTAGAGATGGGGTTTCGTCATGTTGGCCAGGCTGGTCTAAAACGTCTGACCTCAGGTGATCCACCCGCCTCAGCCTCCCAAAGTGCTGGGATTACAGGCATGAGCCACCATGCCCAGTATAATATACATTCTTTATAATTCTTTCCACATCTTACTTGCTAAAAGGAAAATATCATCTCCACAAATATGAAAGTGTTGCTACTTTGCTATATATGTAAAAATCTTTTAATCGTGTAAAGGTAGTCCCTTCTAACTTCCAGATTCCGTCAGCTCTGATAAACAGATCTGCAATCTGGTCTACAACCTTCTTCGAATAAGAACCTAAGTGAGCATTCATTGTAAAGACTCACCATTTCTGTACCACTGGATCTCTGGCTGGAAATGTTTAATTTCAGGAGTGATGACTACGCGACAGCCTAGACTCATTGTCTCTCCCTCTCTCCCAAAAGACACATCAAATTTGTCATCAAAGTGGATCTCAAATTTGGATGCATAACCATACGGGGTCACAGCAACTGGGTACAAAAATAACAAATATCCGTAATTTTTTTCTTCATCAAAGAGACACAAGCAGTTTAATAAGCACAGGCAGAAAGCAGTCACAGCAAAAAAAAAAAAAAAAAAATGAACATATGAGCAAATGATTTATCTGGGTCAAAATGAAACTCTATATGAGAAGTATTTAGAACATATGCATATATAATTTGTATGGAAATTCTTGCTTCATTGGTTATAAAAGCTAAACGCTTATTTTTATTATCGTAATGAATAGAATTTAAAGGGTCAGGTTTAATGTCTTAAATGCAAATTAATACCACTTTTAACCTAGACTTAAATCTTTAGCTGCAACATATGCACTTTGTAATTTTAGACGTTGAGTTAATTTAAACTCTACTGCCTGTACTCTTGGGACAAAATAGCCATATCCATTATTCATAAAAATGGAGTTTTTCATCTGACAAGGGATTGATAACCAGAATATACAAGAGGCTCAAAGTACTCAATAGCAAAAAATTCAAGTAATCCAATTTAAAAATGAGCAAAAGATCTGAATGAACATTTCTAAAAAGAAGACACACAAATGGCCAACTGGTATATGGAAAAATGCTCAACATCGCTAATCATCAGAGAAATGCAAATCAAAACTGCAATGAGATATCATCTCACGCCAATTGAAATGTATCCAAAAGACAGGCAATAATGCTGACAAAGATGTGGAGAAAAGGAAACCCTCTTGAGCTGTTGGTGGGAATATAAATTAGTACAACCACTGTGGAGAACAGTATGGAGTTTCCTCAAAAAACTAAAAAAGTTACCATCGAGTCCAGCAATCCCACTGCTGGGTTTATATCTTAAAGAAAGGAAATCAGTATACAGCAGAGACATCTGCACTCTGATGTTTACTGCAGCCCTTTTCACAATAGGCCAGGATGTGAAATTAACCTAAGTGTTCATCCATGGCAGAATGAATGAAGAAAACGTGGTACTTATACTCAATGGAATGTTATTCAGCAAAAAAAAAAAAAAAAAATTGAAATCTGTCATTTGCAACAACATGGATGGATCTAGAGGACATTATGTTAAGGGAAGTAAGCCAGGCACAGAAGAACCGATATCATGTGTTCTCACTCACATGTGAGAGCTAAAAAGAACTGAACTCATGGAGATAGAGAGTAGAATGATGGTTACCAGAGGCTGGGAAGTTTAGTGCAAGGGGGAATAAGGACGGGTTAGTTAATGGGTACAAAAACACAATTAGATGCAAGGAATAAGATCTAGTGTGTGGTAGCACAATAGTGCAACTACAGTTAATTTATTGCATATTTTCAAACAACAGAAAGAGTGGAATTAGAACGTCCCTCATATAAAGAAATAAGACATGTTTGAGATGATGGATGCTCCAATTACCGTGATTTGATCATTACACATTGTATGTTTGTATCAAAATATCACATGTACCCCATCAATATGTACAACTACTATGTATCCATAAAAATAAAAATAATTTTAGTTAAATAATTTTAATGTAGTTTTAAAATAAGTTGCTTCATTTTCTTTAATGATCTGAGTAATAAATATTATAAGAAATGTCCACAGGAGAAAATGGAAAAGTTTAAAATATTCTAACTTTTAAAAACATTGTTCTCAGAAATATCTTATTTATAGATTGAGTAAATGCAGCCTGCATAATCAACTCTCCTAGGTTTTATTTCCTCTTTTCACCAAAGAAAGAACTTGGGAAAGAAATGACTATTTATTGATGGGTTATTACATGCCAGACACTTTCACATTTGACATATCGTCAATTCCTTGCAACAACTCTATGCCGTAGATATTATTTTCTTCCTCTCTTTCAGGTGGGGATATGGAAGTTCACAAAAGTAACACACACCTAATGCCAGAATTTCACAGGTAGCATATGTGAAATTGAAATTCACACTCATAACTTCTCGATTCCAAAACTTAGGCCTTTTCTCATATATTTTGTCCCTCTTCCTAAGACTTCTTTCATTGCACTTGAAAATGCAAGCTAACATTTACTGAGTTCAGCTTTGACCAAGTATTGGTCCAAGCATTTAATACCTATTAACACAAGCCCCATAATAGTGCTATTAGGTAAGTACCACTAATATCTGCATTTTATAGAAGAAGAAACTGATGCATAGGAAGGTAAAATAACTGACCACATTCCCCTGCAGAGCTAGATTCGCACCAGCTGGCCGTTTCTGTGCTCTTGGCCAATACATCGTACCGTCTTGATTTTGTGTGTTCCCAGGTAACCCTAATTAACAGTGATATAACTTCTCTTTGGAAGCACATCTCCCATCTGCCTCACTTTAATGTGTTGATGTTCATTGAGACCAGAGAGAGAAACAACTTGACAGATCTTGCACAGTGCTGGGAGGCTGGGCTGGTTCCAGAGCTGCCTTAGGGGGTAGAGCTGAGGGCTACTGTCAGACATTCCAGACCCAGCTGGAAAGGCAAGTAGGTCTCCTAGAAATGGACCTAACTTCTAGGTTCTCTTCTGTATTTGAGACTGGACCGGACTGTCTGCGATAACTTTGGAGTTCAGTAGAAGGCACCCCAGTTTAACAACCAGAAGACAACACATCATTCTGCTGTCATGTCCTCAATCTTTTATCACATGTACTCACTATCCTGGGAAACATGGTTTAGGGCAGGGGTTGGCAAGTCTGTGGGGCAAATCTAGAAATGCCTCTTGTTTAAACCATTAAGAATGGTTTTTGCATGTTTTAGTGGTTGAAAATAATAAAAAGAAGCACAATATTTTGTGACATGAAAAGTCATAGGAAGTTTAAATCTCAATGTTCATAAAGGAGGTTTTTTTGGAACACAGTCACGCTCATTCATTCTCCTACTGTTAGGGCTGCTTTTGTGTTACAGAGGCAGAGTTGAGTGGTTGTGACAGAGACCAAATGGCCCACAAAGTCTACAATATTTACAGTCTAGTCCTTTACAGAAAATGTTTGGTGACTCCTTGTTTGAAACAATGGTTTAGAATTAAAAAGACCAAGTGACACATCCCTATTCTACCACTCTGTGTGGTCTTCTCTAAACTGTTTCCTCATCGGCATAGCACAGATGGAAACGCGACTACTTCATAAGCTTTTGGGAAACGTTAAATGAATCAATGTGTACAAAAATGTCTTAGTACATTGTCTGGCAGAACTGATCAATAAATGTTAAGTATTAGAAAAAAGAGCAGAGAGCTTTGTCTGTGACATCTACCAACATTCCAAGCAACTAAACCCCTAGCTAGCACATAACAGGTGCTCAGTAAATAGTAACCAAATACGTGAATATGAGCCCTCTGTTTTCTGTTAGAAACAACTGCATTCAATTCAGGGGTCATCAGAGAGGAGGCTCTATAAGACTGAGCAATAAGAGAAGTGAGAGTGAGTTGGACTTTCAGTCCCTGCGTTGACAGAGAAGAGGGGAAAAGGAGAAACATGGATCACGATATGGCTGTGGAAATGGACAAGCTACATTCAGAGGATTGTGAAGTGATCAGTAGGCCACTCCTGGGGACACTGGGAGACAAGTCATAGGTTCAGAATTTCCAACTATTCCTTTTTTTTTTTTGGGGGAGGGGACAGAGTCTCGCTCTGTTACCCAGGATGGAGTACAGTGACGTGATCTCAGCTCACTGTAACCTCTGCCTCCCCAGTTCAAGAGATTCTCCTGTCTCAGCCTCCTGAGTAGCTGGGATTACAGGTGCGCACCACCACGCCTGGCCAATTTTTGTATTTTTAGTAGAGACAGGGTTTCACGATGTTGTACCAGGCTGGTCTGGAACTCCTGACCTCAGGTGATCTACCCGCCTCGGCCTCGCAAAGTGCTGGGATTACAGGCATGAGACACCGCGCCTGGCCCCAACTATTATATCTCAGCATAAATCAAGAGATAGGAGAAGAACATGATTTGGGATGTGCTTCTCCATTGCTCTACCAGTCATCCCTTGTCACCCATAGGGCTGATACCAATGATCACAACTTGGGATATTAAATGAGAAGCCATTGCATGAAATCAGTGGAGTAGGTCAGCCACAGACCTCAAGCTAGCCAGGCAGGTGAAAAACTGATCTCAGCCATTTTCAAAACTACCACTAATTTCTTCATGTTTGAAAACTAAGTTAGGGCTTGACTACCTTTTTCAGTCTGACCACTGTAAGTATATAATTCTTTCAGCAACCATAGATTTTGCTTTTATTGCTTCTCATAAATAGAAGTTCTGATGTAAATGAAATGACTGACATTCACAAATTTGCAGATAACCACTGATCAGAATATTCTTAATAGGTTTTTATGAAATCACATTTAGACTTCATTTTAGATTGTACTTTGTAATTTAATGCATTTATTTATTCATTCATTATTGAATACCCACTCTGTGGCAGGCCCAACCTTGCCTTCAAGTGGCTCATGGACCAGGGAGGGAGACTGACACAACGGGTAACAGGGTCCAGCCTCACTGACGCTCTGATGAGGTGCCGTGGCCTCACCCAGGACACCTAACCCTGATTGGGTAGGGTGTAGGGGTGGCAGTGGGGGTCAGACCTGCTTTCTCAAGGAAGTGATGCCCATCTGGACATTTAAGGGTGAGAAAGAGTGCTTTGATATAGTCCAGACTCGTGTGTGTGTGTGTGTGTGTGTGTTTGGTGAAGTCATTCTGCCCAGGTTTGTATAATGATCTTTCTCAGTTTAACCCAGAAAGACGTAAAAGCACTTGCCATTTTTAGCCCATCATATCTAGGCTTTCATAAAACCAGCACAAAGCAATTCAATTCAGAAAGAGAACAGTAACCAAAAAATCTTTTTAAAAAAGTAAATAAAATAACCACAGATACCTACTATATCCAACCTAGCATATACTATGTTATATATAGTATGCATTTATTTCAGCATTATGGACTAGCTTATTATGCCATATTTTACATAGAGGTGACACTTAGTAAATGACACTTAGTAAATTTTTAAACTTACAGCTGAGGGGCATGGTGGAAACCCCAGCATGGAAGCGAGTCTCGTCAAACTCTCCCTTATACCCTAGAGAAGAAAACAGAAATGGATGTGAACTGCTTTGTGATAGATTTATTTTAAAACAATGGGAAGAAATTTTAAAAACACACACACACTTTGAAGAAAACAAATCTAGCAAACCTACTCTTTACCACAACCGAAGCATATGCCGAAAGCTCTCCTTTAACATTCATCGCCGAGGCCCGGTACTGAGCTGTATCTTCAAAATCACATCTGAAAGAACAGATGGAAATGAACATCCATCATAGTGACAATCCTTGTAATTACTAGCTGTTCTATCAGGGAATTCTTTGCTATCACAGCCCCCTGCAAATCAGCGGCTAACACACGGCTCTTTGGTTCTCCCGGTACAGCTACTGTCTCTGATCTAGCTACCTGTGGGATATTAGTCCACGTGATCTACTGTGGTTTTCTGCCAGCAGCATAGACTGGGGAGAACACCTATAGTTCACTGTGACCCTAGCCTGGGTTCATTTAAAATGTCAAACAAAAAAAAGGCAACCAAGTGCTAGGCACATAAATTACAGAGTGAACAGCATTGTGATCTACTTACTTGTCTAAAGTTGCATTGGGAGGAGAAAATGTGCAGGCATGTAACCTTTGTAGCAAGTAACTACCTGGAGGCACACTGGAGGGTGTGACTTTCCTGCTGTCCTGCCCTTGTGGTGGGTTTCAGTCTGGGGGCAACCAGGCAATAGGGAAGAGAAAGAAGCAGTCCCTCCGTGTAGATTCCCGCAACCTCCCTGAGCCAGGTTGGTCTATGTGTTCTGGCTTCAAAGCTCATCTAAGTTATTTACACTTCATTTCCACTAAGGTTCAGGCCATACTTGGAGTTTCAGCTCACAGCATAACACAAGAAGCACTATTTGGATGTTCTTCCAAGTTATAATACAGAAATTGGAATTCTTATAAAAACGGACCATTAGGGAGAAGAATGGTCTCATGGAGAGATGAAGAGGCTAAGGTTTCAAAGCAGGTTGTTTTATGTCTTATCATTGCCAGTTTCTCGTGTTCTTCATTGTTTCTCAGGATTTAGTTTCATTTGTGTAAACTTTTTTTCTTGCTGAAATTTTACAGACATCAATAGAACCCCAGGAAGGCAAATACAGTTGCCCTTCTCATAACTACTTAATTTTGAAAGTAACCACACAGCTCACTGCTGCTTCAGCAGAACCACCCACTGGCAGAACTGACCTGACCTTGGGTCAGGGTCAGTGCTTGGCAAACGTCACAGGGTCCTAGCATCACTTGGCCAACTCCTCTGATCTGAGGAGAAGGCTCAGATATAACATTGTCAGATATAACCTTGACATTTATGCACACCATGGTTTTATCTAAACTGAAAATGGTGGGAGCTTGTTTAGCTTTTTCATTGACCTAACTAGGTTTGAATTTCAAAATCATCTTGGGAGGCATAATAAACATTTGGGAACTTAGGAATTTTGATGTAGGTTTCATTTTCAAATTTTGCTTTCGATTTTACTTTAAGCTCAAACATCTCAATGTCTAGCCTGCTTCACATACACAGATTGACAGAGTACATACTTTCCCATGGTTCCTGGCAAGCTGAAGGAAAGAACATTATCTCCAAGTTTAGACCACATTCAATGCCATCTACCTGGATCTCCATGGCCTTTAGTTATTAAAAACAAGAGAATGTGATGATGATATTGATTTGGGACTCTGAAATGATTACTGAATATAAAAGCCTCTTTATGCAACATATTTTTCTTACTTACATCTAAATTCCCAAGTATATAAAAAGATAAATAAAAATATGCAAACTGGTTTTTTTCTCATCATCTTTGACTAAATACAAATATAAAATCACTTTGGGAGGTAGTGTGAGCATGGTAAGAATCAGTCATACATATCACTTTCAGGTGTGCACCCAGAGAAGCACTGTATATGAATGTCCCTCATTGTGATCACACAGCATTGGGATGAAGTGGGGAGAGTGGGCTGTTAACTGCAGGGGTGAGACGCCTCCCTGAGCAATGTTGAGCAACACATGGACACTGATGTTCTCTTACGCATTAATCTCCAGAGTGTGCATTCCATATCGACTCTCAATAATGTACTTTCCAGGGTTTGCATGGACATTTATTGGCACCTGGTTTTTATACCTGTAACAGAACAGAAACAAAATGAAGTAAGCTGAAGTGTAAACAACTTCATGATTAAACACACACATACAATTCTTGTTCTTGCAGGAACACCTGTAAACAGAGCACTGAGGGTAGCAGCAGCATCGATTAAATAAATGTAAATAATATTAGCTTACGTGAAGTGTACCAGCAATACAATCACACTTCTTGATGAAGTGCTTTCCCCTCCTCTATAAACTTACATGAAAAATGTTGACTATTCACAACAATATGGCTGAATGTCATGTAACATAATGTTACCGAAAAAAGCCAGTTTCAAAAGAGTGCACAGCAGAATGATTGCTTTTATATAGAATACAAAAACAAAAAGACTAATTAATGCTACTAGAAATCAGTAGTGTGTTGGGACGCATGAAGGAGGCTTCTTGGATGTCAATAATGTTTATTGATTTGGGTGTCAGTTACATGGGTGTGTGCAATCTACAAAAATTCACTAAAGCAATTCATTTATAAAAGTGTGCAGTCTTTGGGAAGCCGAGGCAGGCAAATCACTTGAGGTCAGGAGTTCGAGACCAGCCTGGCCAACATGGCGAAACACCCTCTCTACTAATAATACAAAAAATTAGCCAGGCGTGGTGGCACACACCTGTAATCCCAGCTACTCGGGAGGCTCAGGCACGAGAATTGTTTGAACCCAGGAGGCGGAGGTTGCAATGAGCCGAGATTGTGCCACTGCACTCCAGCCTGGGCGACAGAGTGAGACTCTACCGCAAAAAAAAAAAAAAAAAAAAAAACAAAGTGGGCTGTCTGAAAGGGAAACAAGTGAAACCCAGTTCCTCCTTTGGGCAGAAAATGGTTTTTTGTGTGCATGTTATATTACAATTAAAAAGGTTTTAGGCCAGGCATGGTGGCTTATGCATGTAATTCCTGTAACTCCAGCAGTTTGGGAGGCTGAAGTGGGAGAATCACTTGAGGCCAGGAGTTAGTGACCAGCCTGGGCAACAAGCAAGACCCTGAATCTACAAAAACTACAAAAAATTAGCTGAGTGTAAACCTGTAGTCCCAACTACTCTGGAGGCTACAGTGGTAGAATAGCTTGAGCCTGAGAGGTTGAGGCTGCAGCGAGCTGTGATCGCACCACCGCGCTCCAGTCTGGGCAACATGGTGAGACCCTGTCTTAAAATAAATAAATAAAACAAATAAGCTTTTTAAAAATAAATAAATAAAACAAACAAATAAATACATAAATAAGCTTTTGAAAAAGTTGACCACTGTTGATGTAACAGAGAGGAAGGCGTTGTGTTGGGGGTTTTATCGTTGGCTGTCTGTGAAGGATGAGAGCAAAACATTCTTCCTGCTAACATTCTTGCATGTTGTTAGAAGCAATATCATTGTTTGTTTTTTTCTTTTTTTTTTTTTGAGACAGAGTTTCACTCTTGTTGCCCAGGCTGGAGTGCAATGGCATCATCTTGGCTCACTCCAACCTCCGCCTCCCAGGTTCAAGCGATTCTCCTGCCTCAGCCTCCCCAGTAGCTGGGATTACAGGCACCGGACACCACGCCCGGCTAGTTTTTTGTATTTTTAGTACAGACGGGGTTTCATCATGTTGGTCAGGCTGGTCTCAAACTCCTGACCTCAGGTGATTCACCTGCCTCGACCTCCCAAAGTGCTGGGATTACAGGTGTGAGCCACTGCACCCAGCCTGCAATATCATTGTGTTGAACAATCGTTATATTTAAGTGTTTTATTCAGTGTCATAAACAAACACAGCTCTTGCCTTGGAAGAATTTATAATACAAATCATGAAAGGAAACTTCTGACAAGAGCTGAAAGCCTCCCCTTTTCTGACTGTTCCATATCTGGTTAAGCCTCGCAGCCCTCAGAGAGTGGATTACGCAGAGGGGCCTCTCCCTGGGACCCTGTCTTCCGGGTCTGTACGTGGTGCCTGGATTCTTCACCACTTCCTCATGTTCTCAGTAGCCAGTGGCTATGGTGCTGGACCAGGCTTTTCTACTTAAACCATTTTCTGCCCAAAAGAGGAACTGGGTTTCACTTGTTTCCCTTTCAGACAGCCCACTTTGCATGTACAAATGACGTCAATAACCCTGATAAACACAGCTGACATGGAGATTGACTATGAGCCACGCAATGCTCTAAGTGCTTTATGCATACATTGGTAAGTTCAGTTCTTACAACCACGGTATGAGATAGTGTTTTTAACCTCATTTCCCAGATGAAGAAACCAAGGCATGAGGGTTTCAGGAACTTGCCCAGTCACACAGCCAGGAACAGCAGAGAGGGGATCTGAACAGGCAGCCTGGCTGCCGACCCATATGATGCTTCCATTTTCCAATTGTTCTCTCTGCATTTCATTTCTTTAGACTTGTGGACATGATCATAAAGAGGTTTGGGAGTAGGGAACATGATAGAAAGGGAGAGAAAGGAAGAATACTGGCTTCAGTCAGCTCCTTCCTTTCCCCAACTCTCTCTCTCACACACACATACACCCCTACATACTTAAAGCACATTATTCATTTTCTACACTTAAAAAAAAAAAAACAAAAAAAAAACACTCTCCTCCATATAGCAAAACCAACTCATCCTTCAAGATTCAGATCAAACACAACTTTTTCAATAAACTCTTCTCTAAAATATGATACAATATGAATTGTTCCTGCCTCTCTGCATCAGGGTTCATTGCTTCAAATTACTAAATATAACATTGATCAAAATTATGGTTGGATATGTGTCTCTTCTATTAAGTTGCCAAACCTTTGAGGTTGGGGATTGTGTCTGATCCACATTTACTTTTTTTTGTTGTTGTTTTTGAGACAGGGTCTCACTCTGTCTCCCACGCTGGAGTGCAATGGTGTGATTATAGCTCCCTGCAACCTCCACCTCCCAGGCTCACGCAATCTTCCTACCTCAGACTCCTAAGTAGCTGGAACTGCAGGTATGCACTACCACGTTCAGCTAATTTTTTCTATTTTTTGTAGAGACGTGCTCTCGCTATGTTGCCTACGCTGGTCTTAAACTCCTGGACTCAAGCAATCCTCCCACCTCGGCCTCCCAAAATGGTAGGATTACAGGCATGAGCCACTGCACCTGGTCTGATCCACATTTACTTCTATTCCTACTCCTGAGGAAGAATGAGTCATGGGCAAACACCAGGCCCTCAGAATTGGTTAAATTGGGTAGAACAGAATTATCATGTAATGCAATAGATTAATTGTAGCTTCATAATTTTTTTGGCTGAGAGAACAGAGTTCTGACAAACATACATGTCATGATATGGATGATTTTATTTTAAATGAATAGAGATGAGGTCTTACTATGTTGCCCAGGCTGGTCTCAAACTCCTGGGCTCAAGCGATCCCCCTGCCTCAGCCTCCCAAAGTTGGATGATTTTAAATAAATGCACACGAAGAAAGTAAGTTGATGCTCTGAGTCTGAGTTCCCTCAGATGTGGAATGGAGAGGGTGGGACTGGCTCAACAATCGCAGCTGCGTGGCAGGTGCAGCAACATAACCTTCTCCAAACACAGAAGACCCTGCAAGTTGATGCAGTGCTGTTTCCTGCCAGCAGCTTCAGACAGCTGTCTCAAAACGGCTCGAGCAGACAGGACTATCTGATCAGAGATGGCCTGGAAAAAGAAATCTACTGGCCACTCCTAGTCTCCAGCATTCCCCGTTTTGATGAAGGACAGGGTAGAACATATTAATTGGCATGCTCTTCTTATATAATTGGTTTAGGTAATTTCACACTGGACTCAGAAGCTCACTCTGGCTCTGCTCTTTCTGGTGCTGGAGGGTTTTCAGTGGTTCCTCTTTGCCTAAGAAAAGCGCTGTGATACCAAAAGCTGTGACATGTGCTGTTTGACCAAATGACTCAGTGACACTCAATTTGGCTTTTGATCAAAAGTATTGCTCGTATCTCTATAAAACTTTCATTACAAAGTATTCTGCAGGTCAGGAGTGGTGGTTCATGTCTGTAATCTCAGAACTTTGGGAGGCTGAAGCGGGAGGATCGTTTGAGGACAGGAGTTCGAGACCAGCTGGGTAACATGGCGTGACTCCATGACTGTAAAAAATAAATTTTTAAAAATAAAATAGAAGGCTATTTTGCAGCTCCCATAGTTGCTTCACCATCCTTTCCTTCCATTACTACTCAATTTAGCACCTTAATACCTTTTCCCCAGCTGATGACTTTTCTATTATCGCCACATGGTAAGAGAAATGGGTTCAAAATATGCACACACACCACACATCACTTTGACTGCAGTTTGTAGTCTTTTCTCTGGAGCTCCAGATACCAATGTGAGAAATTCTTCATTTAAAGCAGTGGGCAAGGATCAACTCAGAAAGATATTTGATACTATTCTCCACACAATTTCACCCAGTGAGGCATTTAGGTTTGGAGTCACTTGAGACTGGCTGTCTTTAGCTTTGAGTCAGGGAAGAAAAGAAGGATTTGGGGCCTGTTCTGTATACACGTCACAGCTTGTTATTTCTGGAACATGAAATTCCAAGCTGAGTAGTCATCGGCTAATTTTGGAGGTTAATCCACACCCTGGGATTACGTGTCAGAAGCTTTCTTAAATCCCTGTGAATATACAGATGTATACCATCTCCCTTATCATTTTTATGTAATGTCTATAAATTGTTAATGAGCTTTCAGTATACTATAAGTTTTTCCAGTGACATTTCCTTTATGTGTATAAAACACACAATTCCCCCCAACAAATGTCAGTTTGGATGTTGGGCCGAGTTTGATAGTATGGGGTCACAGTAAAAGCTCCTTGGCAGTGTAAAGCATGATCAAGCAAAAGCCTTCACGAAAATTATTTTCTATCCACAAATAATGCACGCCAAGATGATCTCTTTTTTGAGACGGAGTCTTACTCTGTCACCCAGGCTGGAGAGCAGTGGCGCGATCTCTGCTCACTGCAACCTCTGCCTTCTGTGTTCAAGCGTTTCTCCTGCCTCAGCCTCTCGAGTAGCTGGGACTATAGGAGCGCACCACCACGCCCAGCTACTTTTGTATTTTTAGTAGACATGGGGTTTCACCATGTTGGCCAGGCTGGTCTCAAACTCCTGACCTCAGGTGATCTGCCTGTTTTGGCCCCCAAAGTGCTGGGATTATAGGCGTGAACCACCACGCCTGGCCAAAGATGATCTTTAACCTACTGAATCTCACCACAAATGAGATTGCTGCTTAGACTCCAACCTGTTTTGAATAAATCGCTCTACACCCACTTTAAAAACTAATTATCTGAGAGAGAGAGAGAGAGAGCGAGCCCATTGGGACAGATTTTGGAATTAAGTAAATAAGAAAAATTCAAAATAAAACTCGAAATCCTTATGTTGGAAAACTGTTGTAAACTGTAAATAATTTGTGTTAACCATTTTAAATATAGGTTGTTTTTCCTATGATAATATGGTAGTAACTGCTAAATTTGAATATGTGATGAATAATTCTAATATTGAAAATAAACTCAATGCATGATTCTATTATGAAATTTACAAACCCTCATAATTTGTGAGACTAGAAGAAGAGTTTTCCAAATCTCTGCCTTCGTAACTATTTTATTCCTAGGTTTTGAATTATTATAATGGGCTTAATGACAAATTTCTTTAAGTATCTATTTGACAATGACTTTTGGGTGAAACCGAATAATTTTTTTTTTTTTTTTTTGAGACAGGGTCTTGCTCTGTCCCCCAGGCTGGAGTGCAGTGGCGCGATCTCACTCACTACAACTTCAACTTCCCAGATTCAAGCGATTCTCCTGCCTCAGCCTCCTGAGTAGCTGGGACTACAGATGCCTGCCACCACACCCACATCTACTAAACCACACACCACATCTACTAAATGTAGATGCCACCACACACCACATCTACTAGAAATTTTTGTATTTTTAGTAGAGATGGAGTTTCACCATGTTGGCCAGGCTGGTCTCGAACTCTGGACCTCAGGTGATCTGCCTGACTCGGCCTCCCAAAGTGCTGGGATCATAGGCGTAAGCCCCCGCGCCTGGCTGAAACTGAAGAATTTTAAACACGTATTGTAAATGTTTTGCTTGAAGATCGAGTCCAGTGTCCAACATATACATATGAAAGGATGAGTGCCGAGTGAGGGAATGACAAGTACACACTAATACCAACACATTGCTCCAGAGAGCTTTCCTGATCTCACTGCAGGCTACAGTCAAGATTTCCACTGACAAATTCAATCCAGGCTTCAGGCCAGAAACCAGCTGAATCCCGCTCTCTAAAAAGTATATAATTAACACTATTCTCTCCTTTTAAAGAAAACTTTTTCCTTCTCCACTATTTCACAGAATGTTTAAAATTTGACCAGGTGATACGTTTATATGGTTCAAGAACCAGAAAGAATAAAGGGTGCACAGTGAACCCTTCCTGGTGAACCCTTCCTAGCACTTTTGTCCCTTTGACAAGGTTCTCCCTCAGGGTCAATAGCTTTTCTTAGGTTCTTACATATACATATCCTTCCAGAATTTCATTATGCAAATAAAACAAACACAAACATAAATGCTTTTTTTCTGCCCCTTTTAAACAGCAAGACTCTTATTATACAAGTTATTACATAAATGTACCCTACTAAATTTTAAAACTTTAGTTTTTCTCACTACATATGTATTTTCCCTTCTATGTTGACAGAGTCCTCCTGCAGGATGGCCAGCTTCACGGTATGGGCGCAGCAGCATCCTCCGTAACTCCCTTCCTTCCTCCCTCCCTCCCTCTCCCTGTCTCTCTCTCTCTCCCCTTCTTTTTTTCTTTCTTTCTTTCTCTCTCTTTCCTTCCTTTCTTCCTTCCTTCCTTCCTTTCTTTCTCTTTCTCTCTCTCTTTCCCTTTCTTTCTCTCTCTCTCGCCCTTTCTCTCTCCCTTTCTCCCTTTCTCTCTCTCTCTCTCTCTCTCTCTCACAGAGTTTCACTCTTGTTGCCCAGGGCTACAGTGCAGTGGCACGATCTTGGCTCACTGCAACCTCCACCTCCCGGGTTCAAGTGATTCTCCTGCCTCAGCCTCCCGAGTAGCTAGGATTACAGGCGTGTGCCACCGTGCCCAGCTAATTTCGTATTTTTAGTAAAGACGGGGTTTCTCCATGTTGGTCAGGCTGGTCTCAGAGTCCTGACCTCAGGTGATCTGCCGGACTCAGCCTCCCAAAGTGCTGGGATTACAGGCGTGGGCCACCGCGGCCGGCCTGTAACTAACTTTTCTACTCAGGCCAGTGCTTAGACAGGCTCCCTGCTGTTGTCAGAGCGAGTTGGGAATAGGACGGTACTGCATCCTGTCTCTGCACCTGACCTTAATGAGGATGTGTGTGCCCTGTCATTCAGTGCTCTCTGGGTAACCTTTAGGTTCCGTTCCACATAAATAGATTTGGTTAGTAATGTGGGATTGGTTGGAGAGCGGCTGCTGAGTGTTTGTATCATAGGCCTCAGGAACTCCCATGACATAAAGATGTCCAGTGGAAACTTGGAGCCAAACTCTCTTTGGAAAGGCTTTTGCCTGAACCAGGCCCAGCACACGTGCCTTTGAAAGACATGGCTAAGGACTTAACTGCTATGAGCGGAGGCAGTGTGATTATATGAAGCATCATCACAAATTTACTCCTTTAATAAACCTGCTGATATTCAGGAAGGGCATTCTCAATATTCCCTTTGTACTTCTCCTCAGTGTCAGGCCCAGGAAGCTGCAATTGGATACCAAAAAGGTATAAATGCCAGCAATGTCATCACCAACAATCTTGGCTCCTGCTTGGGTTGCGGATTCCCAGGTCTTCAGTGGGAAGGCTGCTTACTGAAGATTGCATGCTCTGTACCAGTGGTGCAAAGTCAATTAGCACTCCAGTGAACGACTTTTTTCTCATTCTCTTTTCTTTTTTTCTTTTCTTTTCTTTTCTTTTCTTTTTTTTTTTTTTTTTTTTTTTTGAGACAGGGTCTCACTCTGTTGCTCAGCCTGGAGTGCAGTAGTGTCATCTTGGCTCACTGCAACCTCTGCTTCTCGGGTTCAAGTGATTCTTCTGCCTCAGCCTCTCGAGTAGCTGGGATTACAGGCATGCATCACCACACCTGGCTAATTTTTGTATTTTTAGTAGAGACGAGGTTTCTACATGTTGGCCAAGCTGGTCTCAAATCCTGGCCTCAAGTGATCTGTCCACCTCGGCCTCCCAAAGTGCTGGGATTACAGGTGTGAGCCAGCTCGCCCAGCCCAGTTAATGACTTTTTAAAAACGTGCCCAGGAATATATACTAATCCCATCCAGAAGTCAACTCCCAGAGGTGGATTTACCTTGAAGCAAATGAAGCTTAAGTTTCAGGGTCTCTCACTATCCAAATCCCTGCAAGACCTTATGTCCTAGCTTATACTGCTAATTTATTTATTTAGTTTGTAAAGAGTGCCCTCCGAGTTGTATCAGCTTCATGCCCACAAAACCTGAACTTGACCCTGTTTACTGCCATTTCCAGTCGTCAGTTATCTGCTAACTGATTGTCCGAGTTTCAGCTTTACCCAGGGCAAATCTTGCTCTCAGAAGTATAGTTAACGATTTTCTTAGTTGTCTCCCAGTTCTTTTTTTTTTTTTTTTTAGCTCTGTTGCCCAGGATGGAATGCAGTGGTGAGATCAGAGCTCACTGCAGCCTTGTTGTTCGTTTTAATATTTGTTTTTCACTTAGCTTGCAAGGCAAGGAGACTATCTGTGATATGCTCTGGTCTGTCCCTCATGGGAGAATGTATGATAAGGAATGGAGTCACTAGGACTGATGCTTTGCACAAGGCTCAAGGCAGTTGTTCGCTGCAAGAGCACTAACGGGGGTGCAGGGACCAGAGGAGGCTCATCCAGTACTTCTGGAGAGGAAGCTTGTCTCTGTGTCTTCCCTTTTATTTGAAATGAACCCCTAGGACATAAACTTCACATGTAAAGGATGTAAATGTTTCAAAGCCACCTGTGAAGGGTTTGGGGCTCAACTCAACCGCTTCTCAGCTCTGTTAGTGAGGATAACTGGAAATGGACAGTATTTCTATTTTTGAATTTAACTGGAATTTGAAGGGTTGACAGTTTGCTCATCTCCTATTTTTCTGGAGACTTTCCATTCTTTCAGTTTTTAATTATTTTTTTTCCAGATCAACAGAGCACAGTGTGAGGAGTCTAATCTCTGAAGTTCAGCTCTGCTTTTGTGAAATCACACTGCTTTTGCTTAATAACACCTTCAGTGTATGTGGCTGGGTTTTTATTCAAGCTGCAGTGTAATTAACAGAAAAAATAAATGCTTAGGAATTGAATATTTATCTCCCAGAAGCTACTTTGTGTCCTTTTGATAATCATCTTTAATTCTAATTTTTTCAAGTGGGAAAACACAGATAGGATACTGTGTAATAAACACATTTATTCAACAAAGGCCTCTAATTCTTCATTTATTATTGATACATTTTAATTCATGAAAGAAGAAATATTTTTACTAATATTTCTTGCAGCTGAAAATTTGTTATTGTTTGTGCATTTCTATAGAAAACTTTGGAATTTCTTTTTTTTTTTTTTTTTTTGAGGTGTGAAGTAATTGGTTTTTTAAGAAGAAATGTCCCTTTGACAGGCCAAACTGTGCAACTCCATAGTCACAGAGAAGGGCAGGCAAAGGCAGAGTGATTGCTAACTTACTTTTCTATTTTAAAGCTTGTAAATTGATTTTTTTAAACTTCATTTTTATAGAAATATGTTTCCACAGTTCTCATCTTTGTTTACTATAAATTATTTGCCCCGATAATTCATAGCCAGTTTTGATTTTTATTCTTTGGTTTTCAAATTCAGAAGCCCTGAAAAGAGTTTACATACATAGAAAAATTGTGAGTAAATCCAAAATCATCAAAGACAGATTAAGATTACAAGTAAAAACTCACCATGTGCTCCTTAAGAACAACCTTAGAAGCCGGGCACGGTGGCTCACTCCTGTAGTCCCAGCACTTTGGGAGGCCAAGGTGGGCAGATCACCTGAGGTCAGGAGTTCGAGACCAGCCTGGCCAACATGGCGAAACCCCATCTCTATTAAAAATACAAAAATTAGCCAGGTGTGGTGGTGCACGCCTGTAGTCCCAGCTACTTGAGAGGCTGAGGCAGGAGAACAGCTTGAACCCAGGAGATGGAGGTTGTAGTGAGTCAAGATTACACCACTGCACTCCAGCCTGGGTGACAAAGCGGGACTCTGTCTCAAAAAAAAAAAAAAAAAAGAATAACCTTAGAGAAATAAGTGGGTTTATCTTGTCAGCTACCTCCACATTGCTATGCAGGCATCTGATCAACATTAGAAATAATAGAAAAGAAAGGAGAAGGAGGCAGACACTCTGGGTGACAGTGACATTCGTGTAGTGTTTATATTGCAACCTAAGGTGCATTTATCACCACTCCTGAAGATAAGAAAAAAGCATGCAAATACCTGCACCAGAGAGTAAAACTGAAATATCTTTTTTAATTGGCTCAATTATTTTCATACTTCTGCTCTCTATGGCAGATATTTGTGACATGTGACAGGAAAGTTCTCAGTTTAAGGATCACAAAGCCACTGACAATTGCAATAGGATATATTATGGAAGGAGAAAGAGTGCTTATTCCTTACGGAAAGAAAGTATCTCCTGCCCCCTGTTGGGTAGTATCTGGCATCCAATTCTTTCTTTTGTTTGGTGTCAGAAAACACATTGATGCAACTTGCTTATGCTCTCTGGTAAAAAAATAAATTAATTAAAAAAGAAAGGAAGAAAGAAAGAAAAGAAAGAGAGAAAGAGGAAGGAAGGAAGGAAGGAAGGAAGGAAGGAAGGAAGGAAGGAAGGAAGGAAGGAAGGAAGGAAAGGAAAGAGANGAAGGAAGGAAGGAAGGAAGGAAGGAAGGAAGGAAGGAAGGAAGGAAAGGAAAGAGAAAGAAAAAAGAAAGAGAGAAAGAAAAGAGAGAAAGAAGAAAGAAAGGAAGAGAAGGAAAGGAAAAGAAAGAAAGAGAGAGAAAGGAAAAAGAAAGAAAGAAAGAGAAAGAAAGAAAGAAAGAAAAAGAAAGAAAGAAAGAGAAAGAAAGGAAGGAAGGAAGGAAGGGAGGGAGGGAGGAAGGAAGGAAAGAAGGAAGGAAGGCAGGCACATTCAGGCCTTAGCTCATACGAGGGCTAGAGATGGGAGTTTTAGTTACTTTGTAAAAGGCAGCATTGCTTCCAATCACAAAATCCTGCCCTGCTGTGTGAAGTTCATTGATGGAAGCTAATTTTTACCTAACTTTTATCATCCATAGCAGTTATAGACATATGTTTGGTAAGTATATATGTTGACTAAAATGCAATACTTCATATAAAATAAAGACCCATTTGCATAATAGGATTATAGAGTATTATCATGTAGCATATATACACAAGAATGTTTTTTCTTCCCACACATACAAATTCATCTCAATACCCTTCTTCACTCTTTGGAAACCTATACAATCTTACAGATGTCTTCACTGACTCTTGCATATGGTTGTTCTGTGTGTTTCACTAGAGGTGAACTTAACTTTGTGTAATGAATTCTGTTAGTTTTCATAAAGATAACATACCACGTGACACGAGGTTCTGGCCAGCCTGCTATGGAGCAGTGCAATTTTACATTCTCCTTCTCCCAAACCGTGTGGGAGCGAGGTTTAATGATAAACTCAGGAGCATGGAGAAGATGGTCTTCATTCAACTTAGCATGATATGCCTCGGTTTCTTCTAACTGAAATAACAAATAAGCAAACATATTACCAAAATACCACTAAATCAAAGTGACTTTTGGTGCTAAAATAACAAGTAGAAGCCAAAAGTTTTATTTTTCCATTTGGAAGCTTAATTTTGTTTAGAGAAAATGCACTCCCTTCTCCCTTTTAAGAACAGAGGTACTGGCTGGGCGCGGTGGCTCAAGCCTGTAATCCCAGCACTTTGGGAGGCCGAGATGGGCGGATCACAAGGTCAGGAGATCAAGACCATCCTGGCTAACACGGTGAAACCCCATCTCTACTAAAAAATACAAAAATCTAGCCGGGCGAGGTGGCGGGCGCCTGTAGTCCCAGCTACTCGGGAGGCTGAGGCAGGAGAATGGCGTAAACCTGGGAGGCGGAGCTTGCAGTGAGCTGAGATCCGGCCACTGCACTCCAGCCTGGGCGACAGAGGGAGACTCCGCCTCAAAAAAAAAAAAAAAAAAAAGAACAGAGGTAGTTATTTGACATTTAACATTCCAAGCTTAAGCAACATCTTTGATTTCTTTTTCTTTTTCTTTTTTTTTTGGCCTGGGCTGGAGTACACTGGTGCAACCTGGCTCACTGCAGCCTCTTCCTCCCAGGTTCATGCAATTCTTGTGCCTCAGCCTCCCGAGTAGCTGGGATTACAGGCACTCACCACCATGCCTGGCTAATTTTTGTATTTTTAGTAGAGATGGGGTTTCACCATGTTGGCTAGGCTGATCTCGAACTCCTGACCTCAAGTAATTCTCCTGCCTTGGCCTCCCAAAATTGGGATTACAGATGTGAGCCACCACATCTGGCCATATTTTACATAGAGGAGTATTTTACTTACAGGAGTATTTTACTTACAGGAGTAAAATACTCCTCTAAGGTGGATTTCTTAAGGCTCTTTAAAATCTTTAATTTCCTTAAAACCTAAAATTCCATGGAGTTTAAAACTACTGTTTGCTTTATTTGACCTACATATTAATATTTTAATGTCTTTCTCCTTGTTTTCTTATGTTTTGTTTCTCCAAAAGATCACATATTCTTCATTTGAAACACATCAGTCAGGTGCAGTGGCTCATTCTGTAATCCCAACATTTGGGGAGGCTGAGGTGGGTGGATCACTTGAGGTCAGGAGTTTGAGACCAGCCTTGCCAACATGGCGAAACCCCATCTCTACTTAAAAAAAAAAAAAAAGAAAAGAAAAATTAGCCGGGTGTGGTGGCACATGCCTGTAACCCCAGCTACTTGAGAGGCTAAGGCAGAAGAATCGCTTGAACCCGGGAGGCGGAGGCTGCAGTGAGCTGAGATTGCGCCACTGCACTCCAACCTGGGGGACAGAGTGAGACTCCATCTCGAAGAAAAAAAAAAAGAAACAAATCCATCTACATCTACACACACACACACACACACACACACACACACACCCCTTATGACATGCATTTCCACCTTTGTAAGTTACGTTAAACTGTCTTTTCTTACTGTTTTCCTCAGGGACAGGCATTCTGCCTTTTCTCGAATCGCAACTTTCCTTGACTTCTTTTCAAAAGTTTCTTCCTGTTGAAGAGTGGACGTGGCCTGTTTGGAAACCACGGACTGCTTGGATGCCGTGGACTGCCTGGATGCTGTGGACTGCTTGGATGTCATGGACTGCTTAGATGCCGTGGACTGCTTAGATGCCATGGACTGTTTAGATGCCGTGGACTGCTTAGATGCCGTGGACTGTTTAGATGTTGTGATTCCTTCCTCACTAGCAAGAAGATTCCTCTGGGCTATATAAGCAGCAGCTTCTTTAATTCTTTCTTCTTCCGTATCTGTAATTCCACTGACATGCTTTTGACTAAAACACAATAATGGCAAAATGTAGATGTTGTGGATGGCAGTGATAAGATTGAGTAATTTTTACTAAGTTCAAAGTACCCACACCTCAGACACTGTATCTTGCACCAAAAGAAAACCCGATATAGAAAAAGCAGGTAAATCAGAAGCTGACGCTTCATGTACAGAAGTGTTCCTCACCTTAACAAATAACAATAATAATGATAACAGTAATAATAACACCTATGATGGCCCTGGTGCTTTTCACATACATGATCTTGTTTCATCCCCATATAAACCCTATGAGATAAACTTTTTTTTTTTTTAAGATGGAGTCTCGCTCTTGTGGCCCAGGCTGGAGTGCAATGGTTCAATCTCAGCTCACTGCAACCTCGGCCTCCTGGGTTCAAGCAATTCTCCTGCCTCAGCCTCCCAAGTAGCTGGGATTACAGGCTTCTGCTACCATGCCCAGCTAATATTTTGTAATTTTAGTAGAGACAGGGTTTCACCATGTTGGCCACGCTAGTCTCGAACTCCTGACCTCAGGTGATCCACCAGCCTTGGCCTCCCAAAGTGCTGGGATTACACTCGTGAGCCACCATGCCCGGCTAAGATAAATTATTATTTCTGGTTTAGATATATGGTAACGAGGTTCAGAGAAGTTAGATAACTTGCCCAAGGTCGTCTCACGGATTGTCTTAGTGTGTTTAAACATGAGTTTGTTTACAATAAAAGATTATGGTTCCTTTCCAGAAAAGCCATATTGTCAAATGAGATCTAGTTTGTTTGCCTGTGACCCTGATACATGAGTAGGAGCTTGATCTGGATTCTGTCACTTTGCTGATGTAACGCACTGCCTGGAGTTGTTGCAGTATGAATAAGTTCTGAATGTACATGAGGTTCCTTATGTCTACTGGGTTTCTTTCTAAGATAATATATGTTGTGTGTGCATATACTATGTGTGCACCTATAGTATATACTAAGAAATTATCAAACTTGTGATGGAAGTGGTGACATTTATAAATGTGACTCGTTATTATTCATAATTGATGACAATAGTAAGGGAGTGGTAACATCTCAAGTTCAATGCCTACTGTGGCAGTTTATGATAGAATCTGTGCTGTGATTTATTCATGTTGTTTAAAAATATTTGAATTATTTTAACATATTTCAATGCCTTTTGTTGCAAAGCCCCTCAAATGTTTTAGTGAAAGAGTGTATTGATTATATCGAGGATTCTCTTGAAATTGAGTCTCCTTAGACCTCTTACGTCAGAATTATACATTCCAAGAATGATTGCTTCAGGATGTAAGCAAATGCTGCCTTTGTGTTAGCAAGTTCCTAGCATCTAAATCTATGTCGCTTGCTGAGGAATAAGATTCCACATTTGCCAAGTTTGGGGTTTCTCATGGACTATTCCTAAAACATCTGGCAGACGAGATGAGTCCATGTTGTTTCTGACTAAATGTAGTGAGTAAATTTTAAGTTTTTTCCTCTCTCTCTGTAAATATTAATAAGATAATCCCTACTATGGATGTTAGTAATATGTCCATTGTTATTTGAGGGGGAGGAGGAAGATGAAAGATTTTTAGCTTAGTGTCCTCACATAATGACTTCTCATTCTTTTTTGAACAAGATAGGAAGTGAATGAATTACTAACTGAATACAAAGCAAACCATGCAGAATTTGCTTGGAATTCTCTATAGAAGTCAACATACAATAGGGAGATGTGAAATGAGCTTTGTGATCTGTTTCAATTCATGTAATGATGGATCATATTCAATGCTAGTTTTGCCCCAGGCTCCAAGTAAGAGAACTTTATGTTTAAGTTCTCATTACTACTGATACTGGATAGGTTGGCACAGCTCTAGAGGGCCAAACGAAGTGATAGTCTCCTTGCCTTTTCCGTTTACAAAGAAGCCAAACTTCGAAAAAAAAAAACCTGTAATTATTTCACACGAGAACTCAACTACACTTAAAAAGTATGTTAGACCCAGGGCAGTAGGGATATTCTCCTTTAAGTAAAAGTCAGGATTTATCAGTGATAACCCTTCTATAATCTGGACACAAAAGTAAAACTGTGAGGCTAACATGTTGACAAAAGTATACTACTACGAAGTAAAACTAAATTTAAAATCTCTCAGTACTCTGCGAATCTGTGACAATCTCAATTCAAAATCACTTGCCGACAGAAAGTTTACTCAATTTATTAGAATATAAGTGGAATTTTCAGGTGCCATGCAGAGGAAATGGTGTTTTCCAGAAGCACAGTGTGAGTGCAGAGGGCATGTCCACTGCATTGACCAGGCCTATGTGCGACTTTCAATTCTTTCCCTCCCAGGCATGCAGCTTTCAGCAAGTCACTCTGCCATGATTTCCTTGTCCAAAACGTTGATATATTAATATCTCTGCAGGGTTGTATGGAGAATTTAGCAAGATGGTTTATATAAAACACCTTGCATGAGTCCCAGCAAATAATAATAGACACTCAACAAATGTTCATTTTTTTCCATCCTCTTCTCAGATTGTTAATACTGCCAAAACCGTTGTGAAATGTTATTTTTGACACAGTAATAGAGTATAGGTGATGACACCGTATAAGATATAATGGAGAACTAGAAATAAAGCCTAGAAAATCAATTTTTATTCACATCTTTTTTTTTTTTTTTTTTTGAGAGGAGTCTCGCTCTGTTTCCCAGGCTGGAGTGCAGTGGCGCGATCTCTCGGCTCACTGCAACCTCCACCTTCCAGGTTCAAGCGATTCTCCTGCCTCAGCCTCCCAAGTAGCTGGGATTACAGGTGCCCGCCACCACACCCAGGTAATTTCTGTATTTTCAGTAGAGAAGGGGTTTCACCGTGTTAGCCAGGATGTTCTCAATCTCCTGACCTCGTGATCCGCCCACCTTGGCCTCCCAAAGTGCTGGGATTACAGGCGAGAGCCACCACGCCCGGCCTCACATCTTCTTTTATCAGTTTATTTGGTAAATGATCACTTCCTGAGACTGGCCCAGAAGAGACAAATAGTTTGGTGTGGACAGAGCAGGGAGAAGATGTTAGGAGTAAGAAGCTTCATTTCATGCCCTGCCAGGTGGAGTCATGTCACGTAGGCTAGTGTTAAGCTGATGTGGTTTTAAAATGATTTTTTGAAACAGAGTGGGGAAAATACCGGAGACAAAAGACTTTACCCCTCTAGCCTACCATCACTTATAAGGAATGCGAGTTACATTAAGCTACTGTGAAGAGGACAAATGGCTAGACATGCATACTTAGCAGCGAAAGCGTGTTTGTCTGGAAAGTTCACTTTAAAAAATCAGAGAGAGCAAAGATATCAGCTAAAAAGCCAAAAATAGAATGTTATTTATCCCTTTACCTTCCTAATTGGGTTCAGAGCAACGATGACATTAGCCTCCGACACAAGTCAGAAAGGAACTGTCAGAGGGCAATGGAAAGAAAAACACGGGTAACAGATGTAGGTCACCATCAATCACAACCAAATTATTTCCTGACTTCCAAGAGGATCTACTTTTCCATGACATTTGCTCTTAGAGGATGGCCTCACTTTGAGTGTCACCTGAGCTATGGGAATAACTCCGTGTTCAAAGAGAAGTAAACAGGAGATGAGCCAGAACGTTCCTGTTGAGCTTTAATCTTGGTGTCCAGGACAAGTCTCCTTTCAAGATTCCTTTGAATATTATTAATGCTCAAAAATAATGTTATGTAATAAAGATAGAAAATTGGCATCACACAGACTTGTGATTTAGTGATTATTTTGTATGAAGTTTTCCTCAAAGTAAATAGCAATCTATTTCCCATTGAACAAGGCATTCAAATTATGATGAGATTTTTTTCCCCCAGTGAATAATAATTAAAACCACATTGATAACCAAGATATTTTTCAGCTACCTAAACGTGTCATCTTGGGTTTTTTTTTTAAGTTCACCCAGGCCAGGTGTGGTTGCTCATGCCTACAATTCAAGCACTTTGGGAGGCCAAGCAGGGAAGATCACTTGAGCCCAGGAGTTCAAGACCAACCTGGGTGATATAGTGAGACCCCATTTCTACAAATAATTTTTTTTTAATTAGCTGGGCGTGGTGGCTCGTGCCTGTGGTCCCAGCTACTCGGGAGGTTGAGGTAGGAGGATTGCCTGAGTCTGGGAGGTTGAGGCTGCAGTGAGCTGTGTTTGTGCCACTGCACTCCAGCCTGGGTAGCAGAGTGAGACCCTATCTCAGAGAGAGATATATACATACACACACACACACACACGCACACATACACACACATACACACACACACACACAGAGTAATAAAAATTCACCCAACATTTTATAGTTTTGAAGCTTTCTTTTTACTCTGGCTATCCTGTCCAATCACTAGCATCCCAGGATCCACTTTCCATTCCAGCTAGTTTTATAAGCAGCATTAAGTTCTGATCATTCTTGTTTGTCATGTAGCCATCCTATGTAATGGCAAAATTTCTGGAAAGGAAATCCCTTTTAACATAAGTATCACGTCTCTCTCAGTGCATGGTTCTGAGCTTCCTCAGATCTTACTCAGTCAGTATATAGTAAGTGCTTAATAAAAGGTTAGCTGCTATTTCTATAATCTGTCCACAGCAATTATGACTATAATCTGCTACTCGTATAGCACTTACTATATACTTCTTAATAATTAAAGCCAGGAAGAACAAGCACACTCACCGTCCCGAGAAAATGGGTACCATGTAGTCACTGGGCAAATTTTCTTTCTCTTCTCCAGACAGAAGGCTGTGCTTGGCTCTCTTTGGTTTGGGGCTCAACTTGGATGAATAATCATCTAACAGTAGACTGGAATCTGTAAGTCTGAAATAAACCACCTAACATCAGACAATAATAACACAAAAAAGGCATTGACAACATTCAAAATACTGATACAGGAAGTTTTAACTTGGGAGAAATTTTACCAAATCCTAGATCTCTAATGTTACAATTATCTTTTAGCTTTAGAATCAAAGTAGAGTTAGAAAGATTTCAAATAACAGACTCTATAGAGACAGAAAAGAAAAATAGTGATAATAATTTTATGGCTCCAGTAATTTCATGGCTTTTTCCCCCACTTAAAGTTTCAAGGGAAAACAGTGATGCTTTTATGATAGTTCTAAATGCCCTTTTGTGTTAATGTCATGTTGGAAATCTAGGCAGACTATATAAATGGTTTTGATACATGGTGCATCCAAATTCTTTTGGGAGCTTATTTAAAACGCACACTTTTCTACATAGATCCATTCTGATGTAGGACCCTTGGTTTACACTGAGACCTTTATGTATTATAGGTGACTCCTGCCTTTGAAGGGATGTGAGGCTTATTAAATAATAGAGTTAATATATTTTATGTGAACACATGATGCCGATTGACTCAGTGATTCACAAGGGTGTGATAAAGAAGCCTTTGGTCAGTTCTGTCTTCCTATGCACACTGGTGAAAATGTGCACTTGGAGGTAGTTAGTGTTCTAATAAACCAAAAAAATGACCAGGGGAGTGGAAAACATGAGAGCAGAGATAGCAGAGAAAAGGGACTGATGAAATGAAAAGAATAGTGTTAATTTGTATAGTTCTTGAATGAAATGAAATGCATTCTTATACAAACATACACAATTTGGCATAAACTTCAGGAGTTCATGGACTCCCTGAAGTCAATCCGTGAACTCGGGACTAAAAGTCCCTAATCTACACAGTAAGGAAAGATGTTAACAATAGGGGTCTGTATAGGAACTCTTCTGTACTATCCTTTTAATCATTTTGTAAATTTGAAACTATTCTTAAAAAAAAAAAAAAGTTAATTTTTTATAGAAGCCCCCGGTCTAGAGGATCTCTAAAGACAAGGTGAAGAGGGGTATTATGTCATGGGAAAAGCCAAGCTGCCCAGTTGAAATAGGAAAACCTTCCAAACCTTGACCATTTCCTAATCTTCAAAAATCATTTGAAAAAGCAAAAGGGATTACCTAATCCAAAGCAGAAGAGAGGTCAAGCATATACATGGTACAAAATGGATATATGATGATGCGAGAAAACAAGTAGCACAGGGCTTTGACATGCAGGGCAGGCAGCAGCACCTCGAATCCTCCCGGGAGGTCTCATGGAAATGGCCTAACTCTTCCTTCCCCATATCTACCCCCTCCCCTAGAGGTGAATATCTATCTCTTTTTCTATGATCAGCATTAAAACTAAAGGTTAGAACTTTGAATTCAAGCTTGTGGATTGGTTACCAACTGGAAGCCAGGGTGACATTTGTTCCTGGCTGGCTGTCCTGGGCAGCAGCAGAACGACTGCATTCTATACCCCGGCAGGTCACGAAGTACAGGCTGTGCTTATACAGGTCTAAGTTTAAAGTGGTATTTTCCCTCACCTCTTTATTCCATTACCATCCAAAATAAAATAATTATGGGGCTTAAGAATTTCACTTTTTCCCCCGTTTCGAACAGCTGGATTCTAATTTCTCTCCTATTTTTCTGCTTTTGCTTTTCTCTCTTTACTCATTCTAGTGGCTACAGGAGATTCTCATGAGTTCATTATTTTTTGACATTTATTACATCAAAATAGCTATGATTTCTTATTCTTTTCATTGCATTGCTCCTTTTTCTGTCATTTATCCTTTAAGACAAATTCTTAAAATAATGCATTTATTACATAGAATGTGCTATAATATGAGTACTCCATTCTCACAAGTAAATCACAGGAGCTTTTTTTTTTTCTTTTTTCTCCTACATTCCAATGTAGGAGCCGACTTTTTAATAGTTGAACTTTATGCTAAAGACTCATGGCCCTTTCATCAGCTTCCACTTCGTATTTCATTTGGAACAGAAGAATTTTTAAAAAGCATTATGATGCTATGTGTTATATAGTACTGCTTAGAAAATGCAAGATCTCCACTTTTATTATGCTAATATTTCTTCAAGACTTTGATTTCTAATAAAGAGTATATGAAGAACTAGATGTTAAAATACAATGCGAACTGATGATTTAGTAATGCTAAGACATTTATTTATTGAGGCTAGCAAACAAAACTAAATCAGGCCGGGCCGCGGTGGCTGAAGCCTGTAATCCCAGCACTTTGGGAGGCCGAGACGGGCGGATCACGAGGTCAGGAGATCGAGACCATCCTGGCTAACCCGGTGAAACCCCATCTCTACTAAAAAAATACAAAAAACTAGCCGGGCGATGTGGCAGGTGCCTGTAGTCCTAGCTACTCAGGAGGCTGAGGCAGGAGAATGGCGTGAACCCGGGAGGCGGAGCTTGCAGTGAGCTGAGATGGCGCCACTGCACTCCAGCCTGGGGGACAGAGCGAGACTCCGTCTCAAAAGAAAAAAAAAAACTAAAACAGAGAGATACAAACTTTAAAGAAAGTGACTGTTATAATAAGCATAATTATCTTAAGAAAAACATCCATAGTCTATTTTGTCATGATCCATGACCTCTGAAGTCCAACATCTTACTCTATCGAATTTTAAAGTTGAAAAATGTTTCTAGAGGAGTTACATATAATATGTAGATTTTAAATTTCTTTGATCTTAAATCAAAGAGCTAAATAAAGGCTTGCTAACCCCTTGGGCTTTTATGTATTTAAATTTTGAAAATAAGCCAACAACTTACTTCTGAGTAGTTACCAAACTTAATATGTATGGATTGGTGTCCGTCTTTCCCTATTAAAACTAGATGTAGTGTTTTTTAATGTGCTTAGCTTAAATCTTGAAGCTTTCTGAATTTTGATGAAAGCAATCAAATTAAGCAAAAGGCAAGGGTTAATTGTGTGTGTGCACAGGTATCTATGAGCCTGTAACTGTATCTATATCTAGGTACATCTTTTTGTACTCCCCACCAATTATGCTAGTCCTTGTTAATATGTCTACAGTTAACAGATTTTAAATACATATCCTGGTGTGTAGGACACTATCACATACATCTATGACTGGTAGCACCACAGGGAAGAGACGTAGCCAAGGTACAACATGCACTCTCTGGAAATATTCCAGGAATTCAGAAGTAGACTTACACCTGCATCTAATTCAAATACTGAAGAGAAAATATTATAACCCCTTGCTTATTCAACTTCATAACAGGAAAAGCAAGAATAAAACCATTTATAGAATTTCAGAGCTGAAAGCGGACTTGGGGATATTTATACCAGGCCCTTGATTTGACAGATGTGGAAAGCAAAGCCTGGAGAGTGTTTGTAACTCACCCATGCTCACACAGTGAGTTGGTGGTGAACTGGGACTGGCACTCATCTCTTCTTGATTTTTAGGTTAGTGTTCTTTTCACTATACCAGTCATCTCCAACGTTTTTTTTTTGAGACGGAGTCTCATTCTGTCGCCCAGGCTGGAGTGCAATGGTGCGATCTCGGCTCACTGCAACCTCTGCCTCCCGAGTTTAAACAATTCTCCTGCCTCAGCCTCCTGAATAGCTGGGGTTACAGGTGCACGCCACCATGCCCGGCTAATTTTTGTACTTTTTAGTAGAGACGGAGTTTTGCCATGTTGGCCAGGCTGGTCTCAAACTCCTGATCTCAGGTGATCTGCCTCCCTCGGCCTCCCAAAATGCAGGGATCTCCAACTTTTATGATCAAGTACTCTTAATTTAAAAAATTGGGGGCATACTACCTACATATGTTTATTTATAAGTTCTATCCATATACTACTGTATAAATAGTCCAATTTTATGAAACATTCAATCAATAGAAAAAAGCTAAAGATCGCATTTGATTTTTTTTTTAAAAAAAGAAGTGTTACAGCCAGGTGCAATGGCTCACACCTGTAATCCCAGCACT
The DNA here is from genome assembly GCF_003255815.1 of Theropithecus gelada. Lineage (NCBI taxonomy): Eukaryota > Metazoa > Chordata > Mammalia > Primates > Cercopithecidae > Theropithecus > Theropithecus gelada. The sequence goes on along the minus strand of NC_037686.1, from coordinate 10,084,193 downwards.
TTGGGAGGCTGAGGCAGGCGGATCACGAGGTCAGGAGATCGAGACCATCCTAACTAACGTGGTGAAACTCCGTCTCACTAAAAAATACAAAAAAAAAAAAAAAAATAGACGGGCGTGGTGGCGGGCACCTATAGTCCCAGCTACTTGGGAGGCTGAGGCAGGAGAATGGCATGAACCCAGGAGGCAGAATTTGCAGTGAGCCGAGATCACGCCACTGCACTCCAGACTGGGCAACAGAGCGAGACTCCGTCTCAAAAAAAAAAAAAAAAAGAAGTGTTACTATTTCGTTCTATACCCCAGTGGCTTGCCTTTGTGGACTCCCCAGTTTGGAGACCATAAAACCATGTCATACTGTCCATGATGACTTTGATGTTGATTCGTTGTTCCTGAATTTGTTCACCTAAATTGAAGTTACAAAATAATCAGTTACAGCTAAAATAAAGCACAAAAAAAGTCATTAAACTGAACATAAAATAAAATGTTGGCCCCTTAAAGTTATGTTTATAATCACCATATAATTTGGGGAAATTGTTCCAGGTTTACTAGGATGAATAAATGTATTCACGTTTATGGGAAGTGTAGACCTGCATAATGGCTATGTTACTTTCTGAAAACATTCTGACAGCCTATCAGCATGTTTCAGAGAAAAGATGAACTGTGGGCATTGTCTCCACTGACTGTGCTCCCAAAGCCAGCATCACCCATCCTTACGTGCTCAGGGTTAGGCTGCATTATTGGTTTCTCTGTCTTTCCCACTGCCTGTGACTACCTGAGAAGAGGGATGGTCTCAGTGATCTTCATATCCTTAGCATTGTACCCAGTGCCTGACACAACTCAATAAATGTTTATTGAATGAAGTGAAATAAAGATTTATGACCAGGTGCAGTGGCTCACACCTGTAATCCTAGCACTTTGGGAGGCCGAGGCGGGTGGATCACGAGGTCATGAGTTCAAGACCAGCCTGGCCAAGACAGTGAAACCCCGTCTCTACTAAACATACAAAACTTAGCTGGGCATGGTGGCGGATGCCTAGAATCCCAGCTACTCAGGAGGCTGAGGCAGAGAATTCCTTGAACCCAGGACGGGGAGGTTGCAGTGAACTGAGATGGCGCCACTGCCCTCCAGCCTGGGCGACAGAGGGAGACAGCGTCACAAAAAAAAGAAAAAGAAAAAAAAAAGATTTATTCTCCTGTAACCAACCCTAGCGCAAAGATTCTCAACCCTGGTTTCACATCAGAATCAGATGAGGAATGATTAAAAATGGCTGATGCAGAGGTGGGACTTCCAGTATGGTGGAAGGAATAGTTCTTCAGCTCCTCTTTCCAAAGCAGTGATGATATAGAACACATTGTCAAAAATAACCAATCAGGGCTCTGAAAATCAATCAAAGGCATACGCTACACTGAGAAGTGGCTATTCATAGAACAAACAAACAACTGAATTTCATGTATGAGCAGCGGGAGTCTGTGTGTCATTCCTGCCTACGCTTCTCCCATCCATTACTCCCAGCTTAGTCCATAAAGTAGTTCAACCAAGATGAGAAAAGGCATGAAAAGGAGCAGCCAGGGAAGAATGACTTGATTTGGGCACAATGTGATAAACCCCACATCCAGCAGCATTGTCAATAACAGTAGCAATCTAGGTGGCAAACAAACAAGGGAAGACCAGCAGCTCAGCTAGCCTGAGGTTACAATCAGGCTTGGGACAAGCAGCAGATTGGTAGATCAGCCAGAAATTTACCAGGAAAATCTGGAAAATAAAATAGTCATAGGGGCCTTCAGAAGCTCTCCATACAAATATGTGTAGGAAAGATTGGAGAGGCCCAAGTTTTCCATACATCATTGGCTGACTGTAAACCTGTGCACACGTGCAGTGGACAGGCAAGAGAGCCTAGAATTAAGCAAAACCAGACTTACTTAAAAGTTACCTGCACACAGGCTGGGCACGGTGGCTCACGCCTGTAATCCCAACACTTTGGGAGGCCGAGGTGGGTGGATCATGAGGTCAAGAGATCAAGACCATCCTAGCCAACATGGGGAAACCCCGTTTCTACTAAAAATACAAAAATTAGCTGGGCATGGTGGCACATGCCTGTAGGCCCAGCTACTTAGGAGGCTGAGGCAGGAGTATCGCTTGAACCCGGGAGGCGGAGGTTGCAGTGAGCCGAGATCGCACCAGTGCACTCCAGCCTGGGGGACACAGTGAGACTCCATCTCGAAAAGCAAATAAAAAATTACCGGCACACTTTAACTGTGCTCCCCAACACACACACAGATCTACTGCCAGAGGGTGGAAGATTTACTGTCTTGAGCTGTCTGGGCACAATGTCTGACCACTCATTGGCCATTAATCTATGCAAACACAGTGTGATTCTTAGGAATTCAGGCTTAAAAATGAGAACAAGAATTTAAAAAACAAAACGAAGCTGAGCAGAGACACCTACAGCCACATGAGATTCTACAAGTATGTCCAGCCAAATTATTAAACAAAACTTGAGATCACGCCACTGCCCTCCAGCCTGGACAACAGAGTGAGACTCCAGTTCAAAACAAAAACAAAAACAAAAAAACCCAAAAACAAAAAAACAAAACCAAAATACAGTAACAACACACTTTGAGGAAAATTCAGAATTCAGAATTGTAACAATGTATTATCTGACATGTCCCATTTTTAACAACAACAAAAGTTATGAAACATGCCAAGAAACAGGAAAATGTAACTCACACCAATGAGAAAATAGTAGTAAACCAAAATTGTCTCTGGGTTGTCCTTGATGTTGGGTTTAGCAAAGACTTCAAAGCAGCAATTATAAATATGTTCAAAAACTGAAGGAAACCATGTTTACAGAGTTAAAGGAATGTATTACAACAAGGACTCAACAAATAGAGAATGTCAACAAAGAAATATAAATTATATTAATTTATATATTAATATATTAATATATATTAATAAATTATATTAATAATAAAATCAAAGGACACTCTGGAGTTAAAGTGTACAATAACAAATGAAAATTTCTTAGAGGGACGCAACAGCAGATGTTAGATAAGGGAAGAAATAATCAATAAAGTTGAAAATAGAAATAACCCAGTCTAAAGCACAGAGAGATAAAAGAATAAAGAAAAATTAAAAGAGCCTCAGAAACCTGTGAGACGATGTCAAACATACTAACATGTGAGTAATGACAATGCCAGAAAGAGAAGAGAGAGAGAAAGGGCAGGAAAATATATTTGAAGAAATAATAGACTAAAACTTCCAAAATTTGATGAAAATACTAATCTGTGGATCCAAGACACTCAAAAAACCCAAGTAGAATAACACAGAAAGAGGCACACAGACCTGGAAATATTGAAGTCAAACTGTTGAAAGTCAAAGCCAGAGAAAAACCTTGAAAGCATCAAGAGTAAAATGATTCTTTACACACAGGGGAACAATAATACTGTGAATGGTAGACTTCTCATCAGGAAAATTGGCACTGACATGACATATTTAAGTGCTGAAAAACCATGTCAATCAAGAATTCTGTATCTGGCCGGGCGCAGTGGCTCATGCCTGTAATCCTAGCACTTTGGGAGGCCAAGGTGGGTGCATCACTTGAGGTCAGGAGTTTGAGACCAGCCTGTCTAACATTGTGCAACCCCGTCTCTACTAAAAATACAAAAATTAGCTGGGCGTGGTGGTGCACTCCTGTAATCCCAACTACTCAGGAGGTTGAAGCAGGAGAATCACTTGAACCGGGAAGGCAGAGGTTGCAATGAGCCAAGATCATGTCACTGCACTCCAGCCCTGGCGACAGAGTGAGACACCGACTCAAAAAGAGAAAAAAATAAAAAGATTAAAGGTAATTTAATTGTAATTTAAACCCACATTAAAAAAATGGAGAACACCAGAAAGTAAATAATTGGGTAAATACAAAAGACAGTGTGTGTACATACACACATACACTCATGTGTATGCACATATATGTATATAAGCTTATACATACTATGTATATAAATTTATATGTATATAAGCTTATACGCATATATGTATGTAAATTTTTACACATATATATTCTATTAAATTCTTTTTTTTTTAATTTTTTAATTTTTTTTAGACAGAGTCTTGCTGTGTCAACTAGGTTGGAGTGCAATGGCGTGATCATAACTCTGTAACCTCGACCTCCTGGGCTCAAGCCATCCTCCCACCTCAGCCTCCCAAGTAGTTGGGACTACAGGCACACATCACCATGCCCAGCTAATTTCTGTATTTTTTGTAGAAATGGGATTTCACCATGCTGCCCAGGCTGGTCTCAAACTCTTGAGTTCAAGTGATTCACCCACCTCAGCCTCTGAAAGTGCTGGAATTACACATGTGAGCCACTGCAACTGGCCTTCTCTTAAATTCTTTAAAAGACATAATATTGTAGAAAATATTTATTGCATTGTGTTGTTGGGTTTACAACATTCATAGTTGTAATATACTTGACAATAGTGCAAAGGAGGGAAAAGGAAATGAAGCTATATTAGAGAAAAGTTTCTATGTTTACTGGTATTCAGTGAGTATATATTATCTGAAGTAGATAGAGATAGGTTAGTATGTGTATTGCAATTCCTAAAGCAATCCCTAGGAAAATAGCTCAAAGAATATAGTCAAGAAACAAAAGAATTAAAACGATACACTAAAAAGTTTCATTTAATACAAAATAAGGCAATAAAGGAGTAATTAAAGAGATATGAGATACACTAAAAAAAGTGGCAAACATAAATACAACTATATCAGTAATTTTACTAAATGCAAATGGAATAAAAAACTCCAAGGAACAGGCAGAAGTTGTCAGACTGAATGGAAAAAAAAAAGATTCCACTAATTCACTTACATGCTGCTACAAGAGGCACACTCTAAAGACACATTTGTTAAAGTAAAAGGATAAAAAAGATATACCATGCAAATGGTAAGCTATATTAATATAAAACATAATATGCTTTACATCAAGAAATATTATTAGAAACAAAGAGAAACATTTCATAATGATAAAATGGTCAATTCCTCAGAAAAACATAATAATTATAAATGTATATACACCTAAAAACAGATCCCCAAAATACATAAAGCAAAAATGACAGAATTAAAAGAAATGTGAAACCGAAAAATAATAGTTGGAGACTTCAATATTCCACCCACAATAACTGATAGAATAACTAGATTTAAAACATCATCAGGAACATAGAATACTTGCAAAACACTATCAATCACCTTGACGTGACTGATCCTTCTTGAGTACTTTACCCAAGGACAATAGAATACTTATTGTTTTCAACATTCTCAAGGAGGGTTCTTATGGTAGTTCACAAAACAATCTAAATCAATTTAAAAGAACTAGAATCATGGAAAATATATCCCCAGATAACAGAAGAATTAAACAAGAATCTACAATAGAAAAAAATTTAGAAAATCCTCAAATATAAGGAAATTAACAACATACTTTTAAATAACCTATTGGTCAAAAATAAATCACAAGGGAAATTAGAAAATACTTTGAACTATATAAAAACAAAAACACAACTTATTAAAATATATGGGATATAGCTAAAGCAGTACTTAGAGGGACATATATAGCTTTAAGTGTTTGTATTAGAAAAGACGGTCTCAAACTAATAATCTAAGGTTCCATCAAAAGAAGCTAGAAAAAGATAAAACTAAACACAAAACAAGCAGAAGGACAATATAATAAAGATTAGAGGGGAAATAAAAAGAAAACAGAGAAACAATAAAATTAATGAAACAAAAGTTGGTTCTTTGGAAAGATCGTGACAATTAGTAAGGCTTTTGCTAAATTGACTACAAATAATAGAAGACACAAATTATTAAAATCAAGAATGAAAGAAGAGACATCACTAACAACCTTATAGGAATTAAGAGGCTCACAAAGAAATAATGTAGATGCCTTTATGCCAACAAATTAGACAACTTAGACAAAATAGGACTCCTATAAAGACTCAAATTATCAAAACTAACTCAAGAACAAATTTAAGGCCGGGCGCGGTGGCTCAAGCCTGTAATCCCAGCACTTTGGGAGGCCGAGACGGGTGGATCACGAGGTCAGAAGATCGAGACCATCCTGGCGAACACGGTGAAACCCCGTCTCTACTAAAAAATACAAAAAACTAGCCGGGCGAGATGGCGGGCGCCTGTAGTCCCAGTTACTTGGGAGGCTGAGGCAGGAGAATGGCGTAAACCCGGGAGGCGGAGCTTGCAGTGAGCTGAGATCCGGCCACTGCACTCCACCCCGGGCGACAGAGTGAGACTCCGTCTCAAAAAAAAAAAAAAAAAAAAAAAAGAACAAATTTAAAAATCTGAAGAGATCAAGAACAAGTAAAGAACTCGAACTGGTAATTTAAAATTTTCCTACAATGAAAAGTCCATGCCCAAATAGCTTTGCTAATGAATTCTATCAAATACTTAAAGAAATAATACCAATCATTTATCTTTTTTTTTTCCAAAAATAGAGAAGGGAACACTTTCCAACTCATTCTATAAGGTCAGTATTACATGATATCAAAGCCAAACAAAGACATTATAATAAAAGGAAACTACAGACCAATATCCATCATGAATATAGATGCAAAAATCCTTCATAAAATATTAAGAAATGGAATCCAGCAATATAGACAACCAAGTGAAGATCATCCCAGAAATGCAAGGTTGATTTAACATATGAAAATCAATCAGTGTAATATACCATATTAATACAATAAAAAACAAAAACCATATTATCATCTCAATAGATGCAGAAAAAGCATTTGACAAAAGTCAGCATTCTTATTAATAACTCTCAATAGAATAGAAATAGAAGGGAACTTCCTTAACCTGATAAAAGACATCTATGAAAAATCTACACCTAATGTCATATTTAATGGTAAAAACAAAATGCTTTCCTCTTAAGACTGAAACAAGGCAATGATCTGCTCTTACCACTTTTATTCAACATTGTACTGGAGGTTCTAGTCAGGGTAATTAATTTTTAAAAAATTGAAAAGATGTAAGTCCACCTTTTGTTACAGATGATATAATCTGATGTGTAGAAAATCCTAAAAAATACACACACAAAAATTGCTAGTACTAATAAATGAGTTCAGCAAGGTCATAGGATATAAAATCAAAACACAAAAATCAATTATATTTCCATATACTAGCAATGAATAATCCAAAAATTAAATTAAGACATCTCCATTCACAATAGCATCAAAGTGAATAAGATATTAAGGAATAACTTTAACAAAGAAGTATAACACTTGTACATTGACAATTACAAAACATTATTATGATAAGTGAAAGAACAACTAAATAAGTAAGCATTCCATGTTCATGGAATGGAAAACTCAGCATTATTAAAATGATACATTTTTTCAAAATTGATCTACAGATTCAACATGATCCTAATCAAAATCCCAGTAGACTTTGTTCTTTGTAGAAATTGACAAAATGATTCTAAAATTTATATGGAAATATGAAGGAGCTACATAGGCAAACAATATTGTAAAAGAATAACTAAGAGGACTTACATTCACCAGTTTCAAACTTTTTATAAAACAGTATGGTACTGGTATAAGAACAAGCATATAGATTAATGGAACAGAATTGATAGTCCAGAAATAAACTTCTACATTTATGGTCAATTGATTTTTGATAAAGGTATCAAGAAATTTAATGGGGGAAGGGATAATCTTTTTAACAAACGTTGCTGGGGCAATCAGTTGTACTGTACACCCATATGTGAAAGGATGAATTTAGAGCTTTACTCAATATTATACACAAAAAGTTACTTCAAAATGCATCACAGTTCTAAATATTAAGTGCTGAAATGATAATACTCTTAGAAGAAAAGATCAGAGAAACTCCCTAAGGTGTTGACTTAGTCAAAGAGTTCTTAGATATAATACCAAAAGCATGATTTGAAAAGAACAAAATTGTTGAACTGAACTTCATCAAAATTAAAAACTTCTGGTCTTGGAAAGACACTGTGGTGAAGAGAAGGAAAAGACAAGGCACAGAATGAGAAAATATTTGCAAACATATCTAATAAAGTACTTGTATCCAAACTATTTAAATAACTATGACAACTCAATAAGAAAAAAATCCAATTAAAAAATGGGCAAAAGATTTGAATAGGCATTTCACTAAAGAAGATACAGAAATGGCTACTAAATGCAAAAAAGATGGTTAACAAAATTGGTCATTAAGCAAATGCAAATCAAAACCACATTACACACAAACCTCTATTACACATACATTATAATGGCTGTAATAAATAAGACAGAAAATAATAAGTGTTGGCATGGATGTGGATAAACTAGAATCTCCATACATTTTTGTGGGAATGTAAAACAGTACAACAACTTTGGAAAACCACTGGGTAGTTTCTTATAGAGCTAAATGTAAACTTAGCATACAACCCAGCTGATATTTCAGAAAGTGCATGAGAAAGTTTATTTCAAACATTATTGAATAATCTCCTTCTTCAATCGTTCACTATATATATATATATATATAACATGTTATATGTTATAATACCACTGAAATCCTCACAGGTTTATTTCTTAACATTCTGTAGCAATTTCATTTATTCGACAAAAAAACTTACTGAGTATCTACTGTGTGTAAAATACTGTGTTTGGCACCGGGGTAGGAGTAGGATACAAAGATAAATGTAAAACCCTTGTATTCTGAGAGCTTTACGTCTAGTAAGGGAGTAAATATATGATGTCAATCAAGGAAGAAAGGATAGAAGAACACAAAGAAGGAAGGCCAGTAACCACAAAGCCAGTGCAAACAAAATGTGAATTCACACACTCAAGAACGAGTTTCTGTCTAGAGTTATCAGGGAATCCTTTGTGGAAGAGCTGGACATTGAAAGATGGGTAGGACATCCCAGGATGAAAAGCTCTGTTTTTAATGCTGACCTATCTATGTGTTGTCATTAGGCTTTACTGAGTGGCCACAAAAGAGCTGAATTCATTTTTTCTATTCTAACAAAGTTCCTTTAAAAACTTCATCTTTACATATATTTACAGCTCAGTACTGTTCACATATATGCAAGATGATCAGTCATTTACTGGAAGAGAGAAAGAGGCCATGTTTTTAAACTGTGGGTCAGCTTTTTCTGGGCCTCTTCTGGGCTGTCTTTGCTCCAGTTAGCTGCTCCTCTGCAGAGCTTCAGCATCTGAATTATGTCTCTCATCTTCAGGACCCAGTGCAGAGTCACTGGGAATTTGCATTCTCTTTTCTACTCTCTACTTTTCTATCAGCCACAATTTCCTCTTTGCAAAACCTGAAAAATGATGCTGTTCTTTGGACTTTTGTGAAAACGTTGTTTTGGATCTACTTTTGATTGACAGCAGTTTGGTTTTGTGCTCCTCCTCCTTTGATACAGGCAATCCCGGTGGCCCAAAACCTACTGATTTTTCATTCTCCCATTTCCCAATCTTGACACACACGGAGGTTTCAGGAGAACATCAAAGTTCATGGACAAGTAGGAAGCTGAAAAGAGTCCTCTTTTTGCTAATATGTTTTTCAGGAAAAGTTTCTTATGGTACAAACCTGAATTTATTTAGATCGACATGATCCTTGAAATTTATCGACAGGTAGCATCATAATAAATACTATGATGTCAAAATAAATAACCTTCCCTTGGATTTTAATTTTTTTGCATTATTTATCTTACACTAATCTCTTCTCATCATTTTACTCTTAGTCATAGAAATATCTCACTTTTAGCTTTTTTTAAATTAAAAAAAACTAAATAGGAATACAACCACAATTTTTTCATTTAATTTATTGCTTTATTTTTTCCATGATTTAAATTTCCATTGCTATTTTTACTCGCTTTTTACTCGCTTTTTCGGTAACTTTCCACAGTTAGTGTATAGCCATGATATAAAAACAACTGTCCTAGGAATGCAGAATATTCATTTGTTCTAGAAAAGGTGAATGTGTAAAACTCTGAGAGAATTAAATATCGTATGGTTCTTATCTATATACATCCTTCCATTTTTATTCACTTCTGACTACTCCATAAGTGAATTTAATCAGACTAGATTATGGTTTTTAAGCAGGAGTAAAAGAGTTTACCCCATATTTCCTAGACATTATAGTATAAAGACACTTGACAATAGTACCAGGAGATGCCTTATGAAGTCTAAGGTTGTTTCTTTGTGAACTGAGGTGTCCAAGGTTTGTCAAAGCAGGTCTTATTCACTTATTTATAATGCAGCCCAGACGCCAACATCCCACTCTACTTTGGGATGGTCACTGGGGTTGACTAGACATTGCATAAAAGTTACCTTACTCTTGCTTTCTTGTTTCATCTAAAAGATGGCTGTGGGAAACCTCAAGCCTGTTGCAAGGGCAGCCTTGGGCTTCCAGAGTCCAGAGATCTCTCTGTGGACGTTCAGTTACACCCCATTACCTGGCCAGTGCCGATACTGTGGAGGTCAAGGCTCTGCAGGGACAGAGCAAATGTTTCACCTCTGAGCCCAGAGAGGTAGCGGCTTTGCCCTTCCTCCTCCTCTGGCTGACTCATTCTAATCCACTCTAGAAAAGGACATGCCTTCCTTCTCACAGCATGATTCACCTGCCTAGGGAAGATGATGCCATTCTGAGTGTATCTGATGCCATCTCAACTTGATTTAGGCTGCATGAGAGCCTGACAAAAGAGTCAAGCACAGGAGGCAAAGAAGGAACCATGTCTTTCTGGGCCTCACTCTACATATCTATGAAAGGAAGGGCTTAAATTATATGAACTTTTGGTCCTTTCTTGCTTTAACATTCCACAGTTCTATGGATCTATAAATTGCCAATTATGGAAACCTGTTGTTACCAGGAGTGAGAATCCTAGCTATCTCTCCCTGTGTTTACAGCTGAGGAAGCTGGAGCAGGAGGCTGGTACATAGAGAGGACCATTCTCCTTGGATTTAGGGTTGGTCTTTGGGATTCAGAACATAATGCAACAGGCCGGGTGCGGTGGCACACACCTGAAATCCCAGCACTTTGGGATGCCGAGGTGGGCGGATTGCCCGAGCTTGGGAGTTTGAGACCAGCCTGAGCAGCATGGTGAAACCCCATCTCTACAAAAAATACAAAAATTAACTAGGCATGGTGGCGTGTGCCTGTAGTTCCAGCTACTTGTGGGCTGAGAGGACTGAGCCAAGAGGATCCGCCTGAGCCCAGGAGGTGGAGGTTGCAGTGAGCCGAGATCGCACCACTGCACTCCAGCCTGGGCAACAGAGCAAGATCCCATCTATTAAAAAATAAAAACAACATAATGCAACAGCCTGTTGAACAAAGTAACTCTGGCTTTTCTACTTTCATAGCTATTTCCCTCTGAACTTCTACCATATAGGAGATAATGTGGCTCATCATTTTGTTGGTATTTAAATACTGGAAGACAAACCCTAGAATATTGTATTGATTTTTGTTACCCATGAACTATGATGCTTTTTTCTTATATATAATAATTAAAATTTTATTTAGAGAAGAAGCAATAAAATCATTTCTAAAGGAAAAAAAGTAAAACCTTGATATATCAGCAACAATAGAGACAAGGTTTCACTATGTTGCCCAGGCTGGGCTCAAACTCCTGGGCTCCAGCAATCCTCCTGCCTTGGCCTCCTTGAGTGTTGGGATTACAGGCATGAGCCACTGTGCCCAGACTATCAGCAGCTTCCTAAGCAAATGTCATTTCCAGTAACAGTCAATTGGCTCAATATTTTTTGTTATTCAGATTCAGCCACTTCAGTCTCCAGATGGATTTGAGTCTCCATACAACTATCGTTATTTCAAGGTGCTTTTCCTATTACATACCAGAAAAACACTAACAAAAGAATAAGGCATTTCTTAGACATGACGTGGATGGAATCTGGGAAAATGGGGAACAAGTAAATGGTTTTACTATCATCATATCACCTAAAGAGAGTCTCAGAAGATTCGTTATATGCGCAAAATCTCCACAGACCATTTCAGCCTCAAAACTCCCTGGTTAAGGGTGCTGAGGAGGTCTGAGAGAAATCTGAAGGAATTCAGAACTCAGCCATAACCAGTAGACCCTCACATCTGGCACCTGCTCACACATCCCCTCTTCTGCACATCTGGCCCTGGCTGGACCACAGCATTAGCCTCCTAACAAGGGAGCTTGCTTCTGCAACAGCCACAGTGATGCCGTTACCGCTGAGTCAGAGCATGTCGCTATTCTGCTCAAAACTGTCATGGATTCCTTCTTTAACTCAGAATATCAACTCCCTTCAATGGCCCACAGGCCCTCCATGATCAGTCCTGCCCCACCCATCACGTTCCTGACATCCTCTCCACCTGCACTATCCATCACTCCCCCGATTCCCTCGCATGGGCCTCGATGCTGTTCTGTGCTGTAAGGCCTTGCAGTGGCTGTCCCTGATGCCTGGTCTATTTTCCCCAGATAACCTCATGGCTAACTCTCTGAGCTACTTCATTTCTTTGCTCAGATATCACTTTCTCACAAGGCCTGACTGCCCTCTTGAAAATTCTAACCTGTACTCCTGGCCCACATTCCTGCTCTCTTACCCTGCTGCTTCTTATTGTTTCTATAACATGTATTACCTTCTGGTATAAAATATAATTCTACTTAATAGAACAGAATTCAATATAACGTGCTCAGTAATTTATCCCAAGCACCTACAGCAGTGCTTAGCGCTCAGTAAATATTTATTGAATAAATGACTTAGAACGCCTAAACCTCACTGAGTGTTCCCCCTGTGCCAGCCACCACACTCAACATCTTACATGATTATCTCTTTTCAACTTCACAACATGAGGGACAGTCATTTTCCTCATTTTACAGAAATAGATATGTAGAAAATGACATGAATCTACAGCTCATAGCTGAGGTTAGGACACAAAAGTGTCCACAAGGCAGATTTCTTTGGTAACACATTTTGAAAGGATATTGGGGTAGGAGATGGAACAAGCTTTCAAGTTCTCTGCACTCTCTGCTGTGTTTAGTGGTCTCTATTTTTAGCATTGGTATCTTCTGTCAGAATTATAACTGTTTTGAATGTTAGCATGGTCTTCACCAACTCTAGTAGTTTCAAGAGGTTATAAGCTGGGTGACACACTGGGGGTGGTTGATCAATGTGACATAGGGGTAGGTGAGGGGCATGGTTTAAAGTTAGGGTGCCCAGGGAAAGTCACTCAAGCCTCAGTGTTTGTATCCCCAAACTGCTGTCTCTGAGACTCCTTTGCAAACATCTATGTCTGATTCTAAATGGTGGGTTAAAGTGTCTGTAAGTTTCCAGGATTGGCATTCATGGACACTCCTTGGGTTTTCTTTGTTAGAATTTGTGTCCTTCCATCTACGGTACCCTGCTCTAAATCTTGGTTATTTTGGTGCTCAATAGATTCTCTACAAGAAGGCTAAATCAAAGGAAGCACAATGCAAAACTACATATTGATGTTTCAAGGAAAACCCAGTGGTGTATGATCAAGGGGAGTTGCTGACCATAACTGGCATGACGTGCCCGCGGAAAGGGTGGGGACTTGGGTATGACGAGGGTTCAAATAACTACTCTGCTCCTTCCTAGTGTAATGAAGAAAAGTCATTTAATCTCCTTGGTTTCCAATTTTCTCATTTACGAAATGAGGATAAAAATTTCTACTGTTCAGAGCTGTTCTAAAGACTCCGTGGTATAGAGAATGCAATGCTGAATTATGTCATATAGGCTGAATTTTAGTCTGTTTAGAATAAATGTCTACTGTTACCATGGAAGGCTGAGGAACAGCTCTAAATCTTCCCATAACCTGAGAAACCTGCTGTGCTGTTCTCTGGTTTTTGTAAGCTATTCATTCTTGTAAGTCATTCATTCTACTTACAAGAATAAGAAAACATTCTTTTTAAATTATTTTCATCTTAATGTATGATCCAGCTTACTTGCAAGAATGGAAGGTGCCTGCTTTCCATAATCCCACCTTTTCTGTAAACATCTGCCTTATTTCATCCTAAGTCCTTATAACATTGGCATTAGGAAAGAGGTCCTCCGGTCATACACTAGACTCTGTTATTCATTTTTAGACTTTCTAGAGCAATGGTTCTGACCTTTGGTGAGTCACAGAGCTCCCTGAAAATCCGATGAAAGCTACAGTCCCTCTCTCCAGAAAAGTTCTCATCTGTGCATAATTTTGCATATAATTTCAGATCATCCAAGACTCTACTGAAACCATTCATGGACAGAGGTTAAGAACCCTTGCCAAATGGTTGCAAAGTGGTCATGAGTAACACTGCTCCTTTAATCCTGATGATATTTTGTTGATTAGCATGAAACAGTAGTAATCTTGTCATTTTAAGAGTTTTTGTTTTCCTAAATTATTTTCTTTATTTTTCCCACTGTGACCAAGAACAAAGGCATTTAGAGTAAGCCGTCCAGAATTTACTTTATAACCCGTGGCTCAAAATACAATTGCTAACTGATCTGTACTGCAAGCGCACTGACACTAAACTAGTCATTGTTCCTAAGACTCACTAAGGTCAGCCAAGCCCTGAGCACATGTAACTCTCCATAGTTTCCACTTTAACCCTGGACATCTAACTACAAAGCAGAGCTAAAAATAGACCAAGCGGAGCACTTACACTACACAGAGGTGCATTTCCAACCCCAGGGGTTTTAATCAACAACACTGTGCACAATCCAAAGAGAATGCTTTCATTTAGCAGGAAAAAGTTGCTTCATTTTGAGCAAGCTAAAATATAACCTAAAGGAATTATGAAGACTTTGAAGTGTTCAAAAAATATTATCTGCACCTGTGTTCTAGGTCTAAAAAAAGAAAGACTAAAATTCCTTCAGGATTGAGTTGGCTTTCTTTGTCTTTCACATTGAATTATTCAAAGGAAAACATATTGGCATTTTTCCCCCTCTTGTTTCTAGGTCAGCATGCTTCTACCAAAAAGTTTAAGTTGTTCAAACATAGCAAGCCATAATAAATACCTACCTACAAAAATATATACATAGTAGGAAGGAAAAAGTAATGAGTTTGAACACAGAAAAATAATTACAGTTCCATTCCCTAGAGAAAGTTTATTGTCTAAGGCTCTTTATGGCCAAAATGGCTAAGTCTCCTGAGGATTATATAGATCAAATGTTTTCATAATAAAATTTGCTCAAAGGTTTAATTACTAATGATATATCAGATTATGAATAAATATAAATATTGCATATGTGGCTAAAAGAAGGATTTGTATAAAATTAAAATAATTTTAATATAAAATTTTGCAATAGAGTTGAGAAAATAAAGATCCTTTAAAAATACAAATTCATAAAACTCTGGATTCTACAGCACTGGGGAAATGAAATAAGTACACAAGTAGTTACCTTGACAACTGCCTTATAATGAAAATGCCCATCTTCTATAAACCTAGCACAGACAGTCCAGGAAAATGGATATTTAAAATGTAATCTTTCTCTATTACATGTATTTTCCTAAATGAGGTTCTTAAGCATATCTGCAGAACGTTTTTCAGGGAAACAAATTGAGGCTGTCATATGCATTTGGTATTAATTCCTCCCAGATTTTCTTTGGAAGGCAGTTCGTTTGAAGCAAGTGCTAGAAGAAATGAATTCACCTCAGTGACAGTATTTCCATATCTGCAGCCAATGTATGATCCTTATGAATATCCCACGGCAGAATATGACCTATGAACTTGAGATTGCGAAGTGATCCTGTTCCATTTTAAATGGAATTTCAGAGTGTTGCCATCATACATTCCAGGTAAACCCCAGCAGAATCTGGCTGTTACTGAACCCAGCAGAAGCTCCCAGGAGGCCACCATCACTGATAAAATGATAGCTGTAGATCAGATGCTGCTCAAATCCAAGAGGGATTTAGGAATTTCTGCCTCTGGAAGCATGCGTCACTTCTAGTTAAACTGACCACTCTATTATTTTCTCAATACCTTTTTAGATTCCCAGAGAAAACAGCTTTTCTAGTTGCCCTACCGGATATTTTGTGGACTTAAGTTTTGTTAGACTGAAAACTATGTTACATTTATAGCAAAAAATGCAACCTATGCCAGATACTTTGGAGAAGAGGATTAGAGGCAGAAGGTGGTTATTGACCACATGGCCCAGAAATGTCTATGTTTTGAAGATCAGCAATTTTTTTTCTGTGGAACATAGATTTTAAATAAAAGTCACATGTATCTTGCAAGTGTTTTTTTAATCTCCATGAATAGGGGATCATTCTGAATATGAAGAAAATAAAACTTGCCTTGGACTGAGAAAGTAAATATCTGCCCATCACTCATCAGGCTGAAATAGCAGCCACAGATAAGCCAACTGCAAAGTGAACAGGAAATGACATTTCTCCAGGGACATTGCTGTTGTAAAGTGTCACGGTAACCCCCTTCTTCGAGTGACTATAGACTCACTGAGAAACTCTTCTCTAATATCAAAGACAATCAGTGAGCTTGCTGTTTAAAATTTTATCAGTAAGAGCAAAACATCTCACTCTTGCCTGCAGGATCTTAGTTGCTTCACTGAAGCAGAGAAGCAGCCTCAATTCCCACTTCTGGTGAGAAGTCCCAGATAAGGGGTTTGGGGATACAACAGTCCACACTTATCTTAAGTTTCCAAATAAACAGCACCCTGGGTTCACTTTGCAGACCAGACCTGCATCTAAGCTCCACTCTTCCTAGAATCCTAAAATAGCCCTTTTTCCTCTAGTGTTTAGTCTCCTTCATTGCATTGGGTCAATAAACCTAATTTTGTCAGAATACAGGTTGGTTCCTATTATTCTTTGACTGAAATAGGGCCATATTTTTATCAAATGGTCGAGCTAAAGAAACTATTTGTTGCATAAATAGTTCTGAATTTAAGTTTTTGCTATTAGATATTGAAAAAATATTTAATAGAATACATCTTTGCAGTAGTTCAGTCTCCTGTGACCTGTGAATTTTAAATTCTATATATCAGCTTCTCATCTAGGCAGAAACATTCTGAGTGCGAGGAAACCCGCTGTGAGTACTGAAATGATCTTTTCCGGCCCTGCTGCTGCTAAAGTAACCTGTGGCAAAATTTCCCTGCTCTTAGAAATAGCAAATTGGCAACACAAGCAAGGCTCGCCCGTGAGAACACCAAGCTCTTTGTGAAGCTAAAAGAGACAATAAAGGGAAATAGGTAGGCATGGGTCCCAGGTCTCCCAACCAAGGTCTGCCTGCACACTTGGTTGAAATGCTGGGCTGCCGTATTTAAGAAGTAACTGGGAGAGGCTGGGCACGGTGGCTCACGCCTGCAATCCTAGCACTTTGAGAGGCCCAGGCGGGTGGAACACCTGAGGTCAGGGGCTCGAAACCAGCCTGGCCAACATAGCGAAACCCCGTCTCCACTAAAATTACAAAATTAGCCGGGCGTGGTGGTGCATGCCTGTAATCCCAGCTACTCAGGAGGCTGAGGCAGGAGAGTCGATTGAACCCAGGAGGCAGCAGAGGTTGCAGTGAACTCCAGCCTGGGCAACAAGAGCGAAACTCTGCCTCAGAAAACCAAGACCAAACCAATACAAAACAAGAAGTAACTGGGAGGGTGACTCAGCGCACACGCCTCTTCGCTGAGGTGGGAAGAGTGCTTCCGACATACCCATGGGAGGAGCCATAATCATAGGCTGAGGCAGCCTTCCGACTGACGTCAGAGCTCAGGGCGTACTGTGAGGCCTGCTGCTGGAAGGAGGCGGCGGACGCCTGGCGGAAGGCCTCGGCTTCCTGGCGGTGCGCGGCGGAGGAGCGGCTGCTGTAGGCCGTGGAGCCCTGGGTGTAGATGGCCGAGCGCTTCTTCTCATGCTGGTAGTGGCTCACGGTGGTGCGGAGGTCCTTGTTGCGGTAGCTGAAATCATAGTGCTGGTGGGACCTCTGATAAAAAGGCAAAGACATCCTGTGCCCCTTGAAGGAACCGGGCCACCTGAAGGAAAACAACACTTTTTGAGTGAATTATTAAGGAACAAATTCCATAGAACAAGTCATCTAAATCAATGTGTAAAAATCAATACTCTTGGCTGGGTGCCGTGGTTCATGCTTGAAATCCCAACGACGATCTCTTGAGGCCGGGAACTCAAAGTCAACCTGGCCAACACAGTGAGACCCTATCTCTACAAAAAGAAAAAAGAAAAATTTAGCCGGGTGTGGTGTGTGTGTCCGTAGTCCCAGCTACTCCGGAGGCTGAGGCAGGAGGATTGCTTGAGCCCAAGACTTCCAGGCTGCAGTGAGCTATGATTGACCCTTGCACTCAGCTTGGGTGACAGAGCAAGACCCTGTCTAAAAAAATAAAATAAAAATTAATATTCTTATCTTTTCCAAAGAGTAAACCAAAAAGGGTATGAAGTTTAGCATAACTGGATATTCAAAAAACTCTCCACTTCATAGCCCAGATGGGCTTGCCCTGTCATTGTACCTTTTTAAAAAGAATTATATCTAGGAGGTTTTCCTAGAAAAACAAAGTTTTTCTAACCTGGCTATTGTGCTTTTTCCTCAGACTCTCCATAATACATATTTCTAATTTTCTGCCATTTCATTCTTCATTTGGGGCTTCATCTGGAAGAATGTGGAAGGATAGCGTCATGTGGTGTTCATTCAACAAATAATTAACAGCACCTACTGTGCACTTGGCACCATCCAGCCCATCAAATCCAGTAGTGAGGCTGGGAGTGGTGGCTCATGCCTGTAATCTCAGCACTTTGGGAGGCTGAGGCAGGCGAATCACTTGAGGTCAGGAGTTGAAGACCAGCCTGGCCAACGTGGCAAAACCCCGTCTCTACTAAAAATACAAAAATTAGCCTGGCATGGTGGTGGGCACCTGTAGTCCCAGCTACTCTGGTGGCTGAGGCAGGAGAATCACTTGAACTCAGAGGCAGAGTTTGGAGTGAGCCGAGGTTGCGCCACTGCACTCCATACTGGACAATAGAGCAAGACTCTGTCTCAAAACAAAACAAAACAAAACAATACAGTGGTAAACAAAACAGACAAAATGCCTGCTGTAATTACCTTGTTCAGAACCATACAGTCTACTGCAGGAGAAAGACAATAGAGAAAACAAGTATGACATAGGTTAATATGCCAAGAACCAGAGAAAAACAAAGCAGGTAAGAGGGATGGATGCAATTTTCAACAGCCTCAGCAGGGATAGCTTCCCTAGAAAGTACATCTGAGCATGAGACTTTCTGGGGAAGAGTATTCCAGAAGGAAGACCAGAGCAAAGGCACTGAGGAATGAACATGACTATCGTGCTCCAGGAACCGCTGATTGCCAGGGGTTCTGGGGTGGGAAAGGTATAGGAGATGATGTCAGAGAGGTGAGCTGTGAGCATGGGGGATGGGCTGGTAGTGTAGGGTCATGTAGGTAGCAGTAAGGACTTCAGCTAATACTGTGAAAGGGCTGAGAAGCCATTGGAAGACTCTGAGCTGAGACTCATTCTTGCCGATGTCTGAAGATGGACTGTGGAGGGAAGAGAGTGAAAGCCAGGAGACCTATGAAAGGGCTGAGTTGTATCCTCTCAGAATTCCTAGGTTGAAGCCCTAACCTCCAGTACCTCAAAATGTGACCATATTTGGAGATAGGGTCCTTAAAGAGGAAGTTAAGTTAAAATTAGGCCATTAGGATGGGCCCTAATTCTATATGATGGTGTCTCTATAGGAAAAGAAAACCAAGACCCAAATATGTATATAACAGAGGGAAGGCCATGTGGAGACACAGGGAGAAGACAGCCATCCATGAGCCAAGAATAGACCTGAGAAGAAACCAACCCAGCTGACACCTTCATCTTGGACTTCAGCCTCCAGAGTTGTAAGGTAATAAATTTCTGTTGTTTAAGCCACCCAGTCCATGGCACTTTGCTGGCAAAAGAATACAAAGTCCACTGCAATTGTCCAGGCTAGAGGTGACAGGGGTAGCAGTGAAAGTGTGAGAGGTGGTCAAGCTCTGCACAGGTTTTGAAGTTAGAACCAATGGCATTTGCTGAAAGTTGTGAATTAGGATGTGAAAGAAAGAGATGACTCCAAGGTTTTTGCCTGAGCAATTGAAAGACAAGTTGCTATTAACTGAGATGGGGAGGAATGTGGGAAAGTATCAAT
Source organism: Theropithecus gelada (assembly GCF_003255815.1). Taxonomy (NCBI): domain Eukaryota; kingdom Metazoa; phylum Chordata; class Mammalia; order Primates; family Cercopithecidae; genus Theropithecus; species Theropithecus gelada. The sequence continues at coordinate 10,064,078 of NC_037686.1, read as the reverse complement.
TTGGGGTGGAAAAACAGGCGATTGATTTTAATGCTCTACATCTGAGACGCCTGTTAGACCTCCCAGAGGAGACATTTTAAGTGGGAAGTTGGATACGTGACTCTGGAGTGCAGGGGAGAAGTCCAGGATGCAGATTTACATTTGGGAGTCAACAGCATATAGGTGGTATCGAAAGCCAAGAAAACAGATGAGCACCATTATACACGGAAAAGAAAGTCCTAAAAGAAAACAGGTGAGAACCATTATACACGGAAAAGAAAATTACAGGCATGGTGGCTCACGCCTATAATCCAGCACTTTGAGAGGCCAAGGCAGGAGGATTTCCTGAGCCCAGAAGTTTGAGACCAGCTTGGGCGACATGGTGAGACCTTGTCTCTATCGTAAAAATCTAAGATAAAATAAAATAAATAAAATAAAGTTCTAGAACTGAACCCTGGAGTATGCTAATCTTATATATAAGCTCTCTCAAATCTCACAAACACTTCAAGCAAAGGTATAGTCTCAAAGCAGAAAAAAAACAACAACAAAAAAACCACAACTGTTTGCTCCATAGGGAGCATACAGGCTTCTAGTCTCCCTACATAAAGAGGTAAGAGAGTCGATTCCCAGGGTGGCAGCTGGCATTGTGGACTTGAGCTAACAGTTCTACTGGAAGTCAAAGGGTATGTTTGTTTAGCATAGGGTGGGGAGACATCACATTGCCTTAGCATTCTTGAATAGTCTATCCACTGAAGCAGGCCTATCAGCCATGTTGACAACCCTGGATGAAGTAATAGTTTTATAAAAGCTCCACCCTCAAGTGTTTTAATGCTGTAGAATTAGTTTTAAAGTGAGCTGTTTTCTCCAAATGTCATTTTTTTAAAAATTCAAAATGAAGAATGAATCCTTCTAAACTCAGCATATTCTTTGTCAAGTTTAAAACTACTTTTTATTTAAACTATTTTAAAAGTCAGCATGTATTCCCTAGAGAAGAAAATCGAGCAAACTTCACTCCAGAAATATTTATCTTAGGGCTCATGGAAGATATCAATCTACATGGCATTTCCTAAGAGAAAAAATAGCTACTAGCAAGCAACTTTGCTTCAACCCTTAAATAGATGGCTATTTTCTGTTACAAAATATAGAGGAGAATTACCATGTATAACTAATAACTACTAGACAAAAGGGGTTAGAAAATGTTAATACAGAATTCTATTAGGCAGTTATAAAGATATTAGAGAAGTTTCTGTTATGATACTACATTGTAACATGGCACATGTTATTTTAATGATTTTCAAATAAATAATAAAGAACCTTGTTATGTTATAAACTAAATTCACTCCCCAGATGATTTGAAGTGCTGTTATTTTCACAAAATAAAATCTTTAAGTATCTTGCCCCAATACTATTTTTTACTGTTTCATTTCTCCCAAATACATTTATTTTTAATAATACTTAATATTCCTCTCACATAGATAGTAGGTTACAAGTAAACGGGGTTTGACTTGAAGTCCTCCCTGCTGTTGTCACAGCCCTGACCTCTGGAACAAAGGTACAACCACCTCCTCTTCATCAAGTAAGCCCTTGAAGTTAACTAAAGCCAGGATTAGCCCCAACACATGACAGCTGGAGAAGGTTGGGAGGAAAGATGGTTTTAGTGTCTTTTGTTTCTTTAAGACCTAAATTTTCTTTCTGAAAATAATTTGAGAATTTAGGAAGAAATACAAATTCCGTAGCTGTAATTTATGATACCTTTGTGCAGTCATTAAAGGGCAAAAGCTGATGAAAACGATTCCCAGAAAAATCGCTATGTGGGGCTCTATGTTGCCTCTGAAATATTACTTAACGGTTTTGAGGCCATATCATTGTGCACGCTCACATTTACCCACATTGCATTGTCACAGCAAGATCCCTGAATTATAAACTAGTGACTTCAGAGTTAATTTTTCTTCTTTCGGTCTAATTTGTAACCAGGGAGCATTGTATGGCACACACAGGATTGAAAACACAGGGCCTCCTGTCTCTCACCCATTTCAGATTTCAACCAAACCGTACTTGGAAGGAGCACTAAACACACGCTTGCAGTTCAATCCGAGGCAAATATGACCTCCTTACAGTTCCAGGAACAGCAGCTTAATTTCAAAAGAATACAGTGATGTGAGAGAAGAGCTGTGCCAGCCCAACTGGCACCCGGCTGTTCTGGTTTCCCTCCCTGGAGCTTCACTTTCCTATTTCTCTGTTATTCTGACATCTCTTTGAGAAAACTGCTGAGTTCAGAAGACAGAAAGAAAGCACTTACACTGCAGTGCTGCTAAGCTCATAAGCTATCAAGTGCATTCTTCTGCTTCAGTGTCACACTTACCAGTTTCCAAAGGAGTGATGGTGGTGGAAATGTTCCGATGAGGCCGAGGAGCTGGATGAGAGAATGAAAACTCCGCCTAGGTTGAGTCCAAGAAAATGTTAAGAGGCAGGGCTAAAGACAGGACCCTGGAGGCCAGTTCAAAAATAATGCATGTGGTCAGGCAGTCGAATGTCAGGCCACACAACCAGCCTTTTATGGCCAAGAAAGCAGTTAAATATAGCAGCAGATGGGGAGGGTAGTCCCAAACCAGGAGGAGGAGAGGCGCACGGGCAGGTAGCTGCCTCAGTAATATAATTGCATAATGCTGGTCAATGAGTCTGGCCCAATTAAACAAAATATAGGATTTTTATTTGGCAACAGGAGCTATTTTCAATGTCACTTTATCATTAGATAATGTAAAAGTGTAATGGAAAGAGTGGTTTGTGTTAACAGCTAAAAATAGGTGTAGTAATATGAGTCTCAAAATGGACTTCATGGAATTTTAATGCCAAGATATGGTTCTGGGCATGCTGTTAATAACACACATACAGTACATTTAAAAGATACAAAGTGAAAAAAGAACTTGAAGCTAACTAAAGGCAAAACAAGGAAGAAATGGGTTACACATGGTGGCAATTTTTACCTGACATCACGGTCACTATTTCTCTCATTTCAGGAAAATTTACAAGGTGAAGTCCTAGCTTCAAGCCTGACTATATATATATATATTTTTTTTTGGGGGGGGGTATGGAGCCTCACCCTGTCGCCCAGGCTGGAGTGCAGTGGCGCGATCTCGGCTCACTGCAAGCTCTGCCTCCCAGGTTCACGCCATTCTCCTGCCTCAGCCTCCTGAGTAGCTGGGACTACAGGTGCCCGCCACCACACCCAGCTAATTTTTTGTATTTTTAGTAGAGACAGAGTTTTACCATGTTAGCCAGGATGGTCTCGATCTCCTGACCTCGTGATCCGCCTGCCTCAGCCTCCCAAAGTGCTGGATTACAGGCGTGAGCCACCGCGCCTGGCCAGGCCTGAATATTTGATTCCCTGTTCATTAACTAAAGCCTTTTGAGATGCAACTCAGTGTTTCAGCCTTCCTAACTCAGAGTAGGGTCAGTCCATCTAATAAGAGATTCCCTTTCTTCGTTCTTTAAATGGTGTGACCAATGAAGAGGAGGTATAACCCGGTAGTGAGAGCCTGTGTTGTGGATTCAGACCAAATCTAGATCCCACTATACTGATAGCACTTAGTAGCCATGTAATCTCTAGCAATTTATTTCTCCTTCCTAAGCTTCAGGTTTTTTGTCTATAAAATGGGGATAATAATATCCAAATTATAGGATTGCTGTCGTGATTAAATGTGATACTGCAGACACAGCACTTGACCTAGTGACAGTTACATAATATAGACTCAGTAAATATCAGCTATTATTACTGACACCAATAATATAAAAACTCATTGTTAGATTATATGTATGCAGTAGGTTGGTATTTTGATCTATTGGCCTTATGTTCTGACAGTGATGTTACATCAACTGAATAAAGGTTACTTGTGTCTATCAAAATTGTTTTTCTTTTTGATACAGGGTCTCACTCTGTTGCCCAAGCTGGAGTGCAGTGGTGCAGTCTTGGCTCACTGCAACCTCTGCCTCCCAGGCTCAAGCAATTCTCCCACCTCAGCCTCCCGAGTAGCTACAGGTGCGTGCCACCACACCCGGCTAATTTTTTTTTTTTTTTTTAACTTTTGGTAGAAATGGAGTTTCACCATGTTGCCCAGGCTGGTCTCAAACTCCTGGATTCGAGTAATCCACCTGCCTCAGTCTCCCAAAGTGCTGGAATTACAGGCGTGAGCTACTGCACCCAGCCTCTATCAAGATATTGAACAGACTCAATATTATAGTATACTTCATCATGACTTTCTTGATGATCACTACAGTTAACACTGTTGAGGACCTATCCAGTGCCAGACATTGGGATAGGCAGTTTATATACATGATCCCACTGACTTCTTATCATACCTTGCAAAGTACAGCTCCATTACCTCGTTGAGGAAAGCAAGGCTTCTAGAAGGGAAGGCATTTGCCAAAGATCACACAGCTGGTAGATGACAAAAACGCAACTTCATTCAGAGATATTTGATTCCAAACCCTGTGTACTTGTAGTCATGTATTGCTATCTCCTCCAGTGTACTTTGCTGGTAAGAAACTAGATATTTTGAAATGGCCTTTCAAGTGCAATATGGGTCTTCACTTGTAATAGAGGGTTAGCTTCTGAGCTACTCAAAGTATGTAAAAGTATCTATTCCACCTAGTTCTGATCCAGTTACCTGTGAAATTCAGCCTGGAATTTCTTCATATACATACATCTGCTATTAGTGAGCATGTGGACATTTTAGCTATCTGGAAGCCATAGGCAAGTTTTCCAAGTGTTATGTTCCCCAAGCATCCATTTTTTCTCTAAACATCCAATACAGAATGCAGTGATTCTTCTCAAGTCTTATCCACCAGCCATTAGAATGATTCCTGGTTAACCCTTTCTCTAGAGAATATTGGTAAATTGCCCCAAATCTTCTCAAAGCAGAAAAGAGGAAAAATAAACAAAAATAGGAGATATAAGTCCTCCTAATAATAGCTAATATTTAATGACTATTTGCTATATGCCAGGAAGTAACACTGTTTTACAAGATCTTATTTGATTATCATATACATGATTATCATGAAAACATTTTATGGATTAAGAAACTGAGATTTACAGCCAGACATGGTGGCTTACACCTGTAATCCCAGCACTTTGGGAGGTCAAGGCAGGCAGATTGCTTGAACTCAGGAGTTTGAGACCATCCTGGGCAACATGGTGAAACCCCATCTCTACAAAAAGTACAAACATTAGCCAGGTGTTGTGGCATGTGCCTGTAGTCCCACCTACTCGGGAGGCTGAGGTGGGAGAATTGCTTGAGCCTGGGGAGGTCGAGGTTGCAGTGAGCCAAGATCATACCACTGCACTCCAGCCTGAGCAACAGAGCGAGAGACCCTGTCTCAAAAAAGAAACAAAAAAAAAAAAAATTGAGATTTAGAGAGATTAGTATCCTTAAAGTCACACAACCAGAATGTGACAGAGGATGGAACCCAGGACTGTTCCACACAGAGCACAGCCTCCTATATATCACACTGTGCTGCCTCTCAACCATTTAACTGTGTGTGTATGCCTGTTTGTGTGTGTATGTGTGTGTGTGCACAAACACACATTTATGTTGATAGAGAATACCATGTGCCAGTACTGTCCATTAGAAGGAAGAACTGTTACAGAAGAAGAGTTTCATTTATGTTTCTTATGTAACAGACAATAATTTATTAGGTCAGAATGTACTGGCTACAAGTATCAATACATTTAAATATTTACTGAAGCTTCATCCTTGTTAAAAATACAAAAATGGGAAAAGTCCACACACACTATGGAAAAACTAAAATATTATCATTGATTCATTGATACTCAGGATCCCTGTGAAAGTCAGAGTTTATTCCAAACAAATATAAAATAAGTTTAGACAAAAGAAGCATGAGCTAGACCCAGGAGAATCTCCTAAGTGATCTTTCTGCTGTGGTATCATCTAGATTCAGGTTTTTCTAACAGCAAATTTATCTGAATTACAACTAGCTACATAATAAATTACATATGGTGATGTACTGGATAATAAAACTAAAGAAGAAAAACTTGGGCTCATATGAATCAATTATTGTAACTTAGTTATGATTCCTTTATAGATGTGGACTCTAGTCAATTACTCTTACTCATTATACACCTACAGATTTGTAATTATCCTGAAAACTTAATGGAGTGCTAACCAGTGGTTAATTTCAAATTTCCCAGAAAACCATCTAATGTAAAAAACACTTTTTAAAAAGTATATAAGCCTGGAAACTTCAGAAAATATTTGCTTCCAGAATTATAGCCAGTTTTCAAAAACAGTTTTAAAGTAGATACATTCTCTCTTCCAACTAACTATAAATGCATTAATATTTTTATAAGTGTGAAGTGATGAGTTTAACTAACAATAGTGTATCCTAAAAGCCAAAATAAATGTATGAATTGTATTTAGCCACCTATCAATTTTCCAGCTCATTTTTGTTTTATAGACTAGGTAGTTAGCACAAATCTATACACGAGCGAATAAACAAAAGAAATAGTCTTCATTAATTAAATATAATGGAAACAAACAAAAATTAAACTCCAACTGAAATGAAGAACATTTTTTCTTAACTTGCTGGTTTTAGTTAACAAATAAAACTCATGCATCAATAATATATTAAAAGGCCCACATTTACTCAAGTCAGTTGATAAAGCATTTATTGAAAACCTGTAAGACATCAGGCATTGTACTATGTCCTAGTATACAAAAGTAACTAATTCATGCCCTCAAAGTAGCCACTAAAGTGATGGATTAGAGCCCTTTGTCTTTGTTGGGTAGACAAAAATTACATAAGACTATTTATGTTACAGTGTGATAGGTGAATGATGAAATGATGGACACAGCAAAGAAGAAGCATGTGATTAGTTTTTATAGCTGTACAAAGCAAACACAAAAAGAATCCCTCTCCTTTAAAAGATAGGGATTAGCCAGTGCGGTGGCTCACACCTGTAATCCCAGCACTTTGGGAGACCAAGGCCAGTGGATCACTTGAGATCAGGAGTTTGAGATGAGCCTGGCCAACATGGTGAAACCTCACCTCTACTAAAAATATAAAAATTAGCTGGGTGTGGTGGTGCACACCTGTAATCCCAGCTACTCTGGGAAGCTGAGGAGGGAGAATTGCTTGAGCCCGGGAGTCGGAGGCTGCAGTGAGCCGAGATGGCGCTCCAGCCTGGGTGACAGAGCAAGACTCCGTCTCAAAAAAAGAAAAAGAAAAAGAAAAAAGAGTAAAGGGATAAAGGGATTAAGGGAGCAAATCTACTGTGCAAAGCACTATGCTACATATGGGGAAGCAAAAATGACTGACACTGGCCCCAGAAACAGGGATTTCCAAATTCTAAGCAATATTTCTTCAGTGGAGATGCTTTCCACGGAAGGAAAGGCTTAAATAAATCGTTCAGTGAGCTCTTTTGAAAGCTGTAAATTTGCTGTATCCTTCCTACCTCAGTGTTGCCTAATTTATAGGCAACACTAAAATAGAAAGACACCATATTTGGCATCTAGTCCTGTTTATTAACTTTGAAAAATCATTTCACCTCTCTGAAGCTCCATTTTCTCATCTGTAAACTAAAGGGCTTTGAGCCAGATGATCACTAAGGTGCTTTCCAGCTCTAATAACCTGTGCTATCAATCCACAAAGTAACTGTTCTATTTTTGCCTTGCTCATAAGCAGATTAGCAGCATTCTGTGTGGAGCAATTTGTGGGAAGAATAAAACAAAGCCTCCTTGATCCAAAAAGTCTGCTTCTACCTGCTGGCTCACATCTGAAATACTCCTCCCTGAGAGTGTCATTTTATGACTTTAATCCCTACTATGCTGAAAATAATCCAGAAAGATATTTCAGTATGTTATTGTTTCTTTTAAGTCTTTGTGTGTGATGAGTGGGGGAGACGGAGGGAAGCAGAGCCAGTGGTGAATGTGGGAGTGGCTGGAGGGTGGGGCCTAGGACTCTTATCAGAAGCCAAATTTCATCTAGCTATTAAATGAACTAGATCTAAACTAGGTGAACTAAAACTAAAATTAGTTTTGTTTTGTTTTGTTTTGTTTTTGAGACACAGGCTTGCCCTGTCGCCCAGGCTGGAGTGCAATGGCACAATCTCAGCTCACTGCAACCTCCGCCTCCCAGGTTCAAGAGATTCTCCTGCCTCAGCCTCCGAGTAGCTGGGACTACAGGCACCTGCCTTGACACACGGCTAATTTTTGTATTTTTAGTGGGTTTTGCCATGTTTGCCAGGTTGGCCTCAAACTTCTGACCTCAAGCCTCCCTCAGCCTCCCAAAGTTCTGGGATTACAGGCATGAGCTACTGCGCCTGACATAAAATTAGATCTAAATCTAAAATTAGATCTAGTTTGAATGTTGAGTGTATCTGGGCAATGGCAAAATTAAGGCCAGTGCAGTTGACATCTTGCATCAGAATCCACAGACTGTGAGGGGCCCCTGTGAGCTCCCTTCCCAGTTGTGGATGGGGGAAGAAGTGCTGGGTTAAGCCCAGCCCTGGAAGAGGGCATGCCTGCCATGGTGCAGAACTGGTAGTAGGCAAGTGGTGGGACAGGGCCCAAGCCTTAGTATTACTCTGTCCTCTAGACTAGACTCCAAGCCATTAGGAAGCACAAACATAATTCCACAGTGGTCTTGGTTTTTGTGAAATGCTCCACTCATGGTTATGTAAATGGAATTATTATTATTTTTTTTTGTTGTTTGGTTATTTGTTGTTGTTGTTGTTGTTTGAGATGGAGACTCACTCTGTCTGCCCAGGCTTGGGTGCAGCGGTGTAATCTCAGCTCACTGCAACCTCCACCTCTTGGGTTCAAGCAATTCTCTGCCTCAGTGTCCTGAATAGCTGGGATCGCAGGCGCCCGCCACCACGCCTGGCTAATTTTTTTTTTTTTTTTGTATTTTTAGTAGAGACAGGGTTACACCATCTTGGCCAAGTTGGTATTGAATTCCTGACCTTGTGATCCACTCACCTCGGCCTTCCAAAGTGCTGGGATTACAGGCGTGAGCCACTGCGCCCGGCCTATTATTATTATTATTATTATTATTATTTTGAGACGGAGTCTCGCTTTGTCGCCCAGGCTGGAGTGCAGTGGCACCATCTGGGCTCACTGCAAGCTCCGCCTCTCAGGTTCACGCCATTCTCCTGCCTCAGCCTCTCAAGTAGCTGGGACTACAGGCGCCCACCACCACACCCAGCTAATGTTTTTTGTATTTTTGGTAGGGGCGGGGTTTCGCCGTGTTAGCCAGGATGGCCTCCATCTCCTGACCTTGTGATCCTCCCGCCTCGGCCTGCCAGAGTGCTGGGATTACAGGCGTGAGCCACCGCGCCCGGCCTGGGATTACTTTTTCTTCTTCATTAGTCGCCCATATTCTCTCTCTTCTCAATTCCTTCCTGCATCAAAGAAGTTCATTTTGCCCATCTGAACCTTCTTCCCCTGTTCACAGGAGGAGGGAAGCCCTTTATTTGTTAAGGTGCACCTGGCCCTTGAATTGTTAGATAATTGAGTAGAAGCTGATAACATACTTCCCTATAAACCAAAGGACGGGGATAGCAAGTGGCCTTTGTTGAAGCTCCCAGTACAGAGGGGGAGGAGTGATCTTGGCCTCTTCCAGAGCCCCAGACCCCAGAACAAAGGCTTGGCACCTCTCTCCCTAGACTACCCTTTATGGAGGTGAAGGAGAGCAGAGTCAGGATGAATGGGCAGCATCTTAAATGCCAAACATGTCCAGAGTCCAGCCTTAGCCACATTTAATATGTCCCAAGGCCATGGAAAGTTGACTGTGGTTATGCTGATTCACACCCTCCTCCCACCACGCCCTTCCCTGCCCCGCTCTGGTTAATGAAGAATGGTCTGCATGCTGTGTTATGGCTGAGGACAAAGAACAGGTCAGGCAGCCAAGGCTGGTTAATCTTTTTGCTTTCCTGTGTCTGTCAGGAATTGGGTTGACTTAGACTGAAATAGTGCCCTTTCATCATTCACCAGTGATTGTCAGTAAATGTTGTGTTTGAATTTCCAGAAATACGACACAATTTCAAAATCTTGCACTTTGAGAAGACAGATGACTCCATCAGTATTTTCACTTAATGGCATTAGCAACTAGAACTAGAATCAAACTACTGGAGAATCAAAATTCCATTTCATGAATCTGTTCATTTGTAACCCTAATGCATACATTATGTGGGATTTGCTGAAGACCTAAGGAATGTCGTGTTCCATTCATTCGCCAGCATGAAGGGTGCACTGGATGGAGAGTACAAGTGCTGCAGTAAACCAGGCACTGGGATTGAGGACAGAATGTGGACTGTCGCTATGACAAAGGGAGAATGCATTCAGACAGAGCTCACTATGTCCTCTTCTGCTTCATACCTTCCAATGGCTCCTCACTGCCTGTTCTTCCCCAGGTGGCCTCCTCAGCATGGCATGAGAGCATCTTCACCCTATGAGCCTCCGTAATTCTCCAGCTCCACCCCTCTCCATTCCCCTGCCTGCCTCCTGAGTTTCAACCACAGGTAATTCCTTGCAAGCCCTCAAACTCCAGGACTCCAGTGCCCCGGATCCCTCACACCTGTTGCTCCTCTCAGCCCTGCCAGCACACGCACACTTCCTCACTACCTTCACCCCGCTCCTTCAACACCCTGTGCCATCTCCTTCCGGGAGACTTCCCTACTTCCACTAGGATGGGAATTTTGTCTTGCAGTATTTATGTGTTTACTTTTCTGTGTCTGCGCAGTGATAGTCACTGGTAGGAGTGGGATCTCTATGGCTAGGTGCTCCCAGTACCTAGCAAAGCTCCTGACCCACAACAGGCCTTTAATAAAGAATTACTGAATGAGGAAAACTGGGAAATGTGGCATAGGACAACTCCTCAGGACATAGGAACTCCTTAGAGATGGGAAAAGCAAGGGCTAGGAGTCAGTGTGGCCAGGGATCAGCTGTTCAGCTGTGGGGAGGCCAACTGCTGCAAGCCCCTCTTAACCTGCCTGTGAGGCTCAGGAGCTGGTGGGTAGACTCTGGGAGTGGGACAAACCCCTAAGCCAGAAAACTGCCTGCACCTGTAGTCCAGGCCAGGGAGCTGGAGGTGAGTATTAGAAAGCAAGACCCCAAAGCCCATTTTCTAACATTTTTTCTCTACCTGTTTTTCTGTCTATTCATAAATAGATATTTGGAATTATAATGACTTCCAAATGATGAGATACTTTCTTTCTTTCGTTTTTTTCTTTTTTTAACTTTCTTGTTTGTATTTTTTTTACTTGATTTTAAGATACAATTAGCATCAAGAACTGTGAAGGTATATACATACAATGGAATATTATTCAGCCTTAAAAAGGAATGAAATCCTGACACACACTACAACATGGATAAACTCTGAAGACATTATGCAAAGTGAAACAAGCCAGTCACACAAGGACAAATAGTGTATCATTCCACTTATATGAGGTACCTAGAGTAGTTGAGTTTATAGAGAAAGTAGAACAGTGGTTGCCAGGGGCTAGGGAAAGGGGGTAATGAGGAGTATCGTTTAATGGGTAGAGTTTCAACATGGAATGATTAAAAAGCTCTAGAGCAATGTGAGCTGGGCACGGTGGCTCACACCTGTAATCCCAGCACTTTGAGAGACCAAGGCGGGCGAATCACAAGGTCAGGAGTTCAAGACCAGCCTGGCCAACATGGTGAAACCCGGTTTTTACTAAAAATACAAAAAAATTAGCTGGGCAGGGTGGCAGACGCCTGTAATCCCAGCTACTCGGGAGGCTGAGGCAGGAGAAACGCTTGAACCCAGCATGCGGAGATTGCAGTGAGCCGAGATCGAGCCACTGCACTCTAGCCCAAGGGGCTGTGTGAGACTCCATCTCAAAAAATAAATTAATTAATTTTTTAAAAGCTCTAGAGATATGTAATGGTGATAGTTACACAACATTGTAAATGTACTTACTGCTACTGAACTGTATCCCTAAAATGGCTAAAATGGTAAATTTAATGTTATGTATATTTTACCACAATTCTTTAAAACAAGAACCCAGGAGTCAGAGATTTTACCCTACGTGCAAGCTAAAAAGTGAGCCTGCTACAGTTTCATGGGTGTTAACAGAAGACACAAGACAAAGAGCTTTACTCCTGACAGCAAGAGCAGTGACTGTCAGCATATTCTTCACTGGTTTGCCAGCCCCCAATCCCCATGTTCCCAAAGGACAACGTGATCAAGACCAGGTGACACCTGCAGTCACGGTGGGCTGCATTACAGAAGAAGAATCTTGACTTTAGAGCACCTGACTGTTTCATCACGAGCATTCAGCTTACCTGCCCTTTGCCGCAGAGGGCGATATTCTTGTTACACTGGATAGTAAGCATGTCTGCCTTTTGCTGTGGCTGGAGATACTTCCTCTGTCTTCAAAGGCTGCAGAAACAGGCTGAAACAAAGGAGAGCCAGAGTTTCGCTCGAAACATGTGCTGAAACACAAGAGACCGTGGAGAATTGTCTCCCAACAATGACTGTGTGTTATTTTTACAAAAATAATATGTTTTTTTTCTTTAAAAGTAAGAACCAGAATAAAGATCAGCAGATCTGAGTCTCCAGTTTCAATTCATTTCGAATTTCCTTTTAACAGTTTATAGCCATAAAACTGACACACCATAAATTAATCCATTTTAAGAGTAAAGTTTAGTGAGGTTTAGTCAATTTTTACATTGTGCAACCATCACCAAAATCCAGTTTTAAAACACAACTATCACCAAAATCCAGTTTTAAAACACTTCCATCACCCAGAAAGGTTTCCTCAGGCTTGCCTGCAGTGAATCCTGGGCCCCGCGCATGCCCAAGGCCGCCACTGACCTCTGTCTCCACAGTTCAGCTTTTTCTAGAAATTTCACACAAATGGAATCCTACCATATGTAGTCTTTTGTGTCTGGTTTCTTTCACTTGGCAAGATGTTTTTGAGTTTCGTCTGTGGTGGTGTGTGATTTGGCAGGTTGTTTCTTTTTATTGCTAAGAAGTGTTTCATTGAAAGATAGACTACATTGTGTTTTTCCATTCATCAACTAACGGACATTTGCATTATGCCTGGTTTGAGGCTATTATGAATAATGCTAACTTAAATCTTAAAACTTAAAATCTATTTTTCCTTATTTAACCGAATGAAACATCAAAGCACTGACCAGGATGGGCATGGTGGTTCATGCCTGTAATCCCAGCACTTTGGGAGGCCAAGGTAGGCTAATTGCTTGAGCTTAGGAGTTTAAGACCAGCCTGGGCAACATGGCAAAACTCCATCTCTACAAGAAATACAAAAAATTAGCTGGGTGTGATTGCATGTGCCTGTAGTCCCAGCTACTTAAGAGGCTGAGGCAAGACGATTGCTTGAGCCCAGGAGGTCGAGGCTGCAGTGACCTATGATCATGCCACTGTCCTCCAGCCTGGGCGACAGAGTGAGACAAAATAAAAAAAAGCAAAACAAAAACTAAAGTATAGAGAAATTCAGTTATTTGCTCTAGAACACACAACTAAAAAGTATTAGAGCTAGGATTCAAATTCAGATAATTCAGATCCAGAGTTAATATGCTTAACAGTGTGCAACATTTCCTCATAAATAAAAACAAAGCATTTCTGATGAAATTCTACTTCTACAATTTCTAAAATAATGTAGATACCATTTTTTCATGTGAGACAGGTCTACATTTCCAAGTATAAATGTGATTATATTCTGTTTTCCTTTCTCTCTCATTCCCCAACAGTCCCTTTTCTTCCCTCAGTCCACACTGAAGCAGAAATGAAGATGCAAGAACAAAACAAAACCACCCTTCAGACTTTGCAGTCTCCCATACGAGCTTGCAGAGCTAGCGTTTCCTATCCTGCTCACTAGATAACACTAAGCTCTAAAGGAAGAGGAAAAAGGCAGAGTACACTAGAATGGGTAAGCCAGGATTGATAGAAGGGATAGGTGGTCCTCAACCTGGAAGGAAAAGGACATTTGGTGGAAAGAACAGGGGAGCAGAGAGAAAGAGGATAATTTATTTTTTAAAATGGCCTTTTAAACTTGGAGACGCTATGCTAAGTGAAATAAGCCAGACACAAAGAACAGATACTGCATGATCCCACTTATATGAGGTACCTGTGATAGTCGAATTTATAGAGACAGGAAGTGGAGTAATAGCAACCAGGGTCTGAGGTAGCAGGGTGGGAGGAATTAGGAGTTAATGTTTAATGGGTATGAAGTTTCAGCTGGGGATGATGAAAAAGTTCTGGAGATGGGTAGTGGTGATGGATGCAAAACAATGTGAATGTACTTAATGCCAGAGAAACTGTATACTTACAAATGGTTAAAGCGGTAAATTTTATGCTATACATACTTCATCACAGTTTTTAAAAATGAACTCTTGCTAGTTCATCACTGCTCAGCACAGACAGCCCATCATTCAGCAGTCCTGGACACTGATAACCTCACCCTCCACAACAGAGATGTTGGAGGAGGAGATAAGGGCACCCACGAGGATTCAACCCTTTCAGCTAGGAACAGTTGCTGTCTCTCTATGAGGGGCAGTAATGGAGACACCAGTATCACACTTGGTTCTCACCAATGTCCTACCCTGTCCACAGGTGTTCTTTCAATAACAATGAATGAATGTGTTGTATTGCTCTGCTATAATTTGTTACCTGGTCTCTAAGTGTTGAGCACCTGGAAATCTCCAGTCATTCACCAGGACTAGAAGCTGGAAGCAGGCACTTGGAGCATCTTTAGTTTCAACCCAGCTCTTTTATCACCTCTCTGTGACTTCTTTTGAGAGGCCTTTCAGCCTCTCGGGCTCTTGTTTATTCATAGATCCCCTAATAGAGTGGGATTGGAAGAGTGGTTCTCCTTCCTGGCTGTACATTAGTATCACCTGAGGAGCTTTTAAACCGTACTCAGGCCTAGGCCATATTCTAGGACTATTAACTCCATATTTCTGGCATGAGACATGAACATCAGTGTTTTTTAAAAGCTCCGAAATGATTCTAACATGCAACCCAAGAGAAAAAAAAAATAACTTCTTAGGTCTCTTTCAGTTCGAAAAGGATAAAAGCCTGAATTAAAAAGAAAGCTATAAATATTTTGTACAAATAGAAGTATTCCTTTTTAACTACCTCCTTGGGAAGTATTTGCCCAGAAGGTACTATGAATTGGAGGGTATGTTTTATGAGATTGCTATTTGGAATAATTAGGCTAATGTATAATACCATCAACCAAATATGAATGTACTCTTTCCTCATTGTCCCATCAATATTGGAATGGTTAATTTTAGTTTATTTTAGCAAGTTTAACAGAAGTGAGATGTGGCCGGGTGCGGTGGCTCACGCCTGTAATCCCAGCACTTTGGGAGGTCAAGGCAGGTGGATCATCTGAGGTCGAGAGTTCGAGATCAGCCTGACCAACATGGAGAAAACCTGTCTCCATTAAAAGTACAAAATTAGCTGGGCATGGTGGCGCATACCTGTAATCCCAGCTACTCAGCACGCTGAGGCAGGAGAATGGAGAATCAACCCAGGAGGCGGAGGTTGTGGTGAGCCGAGATTGTGCCATTGCACTCCATCCTGGGCAACAAGAGTGAAACTCTGTCTCAAAAAAAAAAAAAAAAAAAAGTGAGATGTATCTCAAAGCTATTCTCAAATGCGTTTAAAAAATTGTGAGGCTGACCATGTCCTTAAATGTTATCCCACTATTTGGCTTTCCTCTTGTGTGAGGTATCTTTTTCCTGAGATCATTATTAATCTGTTAATGTGATAATAAAATAGCTATCATTATTGAGACCTATTGTGTGCTAGATACTATACCAGAGCTTTACAGATATTATTTTATATATTTGTTACAAAATTTCTTCAAGGCAGTTATTATTCCCAAGTTAAAATGAAAATGAGGCAGGAGAACAGGGTCTGAAGGCAGGGAACCTAAGGCCGAATTCATGCTGACTTCCTAGAACTCAATCACAAAGAAAACCCCACCTTTCCATACCCAGGTAAGAAAAGGACCAGAGGCTAATCCCTTTGCAACCTCCCATTTGCTGAGTGGCAGATGAAAAATTGAAAGTGCCTCTGATTTGTCCCCTCTGGGAGACAATCAGGCTGGTTGCCGGCCAAGTTTTCATTTGCATAGTAATATAACTTTGTAACGTCACTTCAGCCTCTGATTGGTCACTTTCTGCAACCAATCAGACCTTTGCATAGGGTGTAACTTTGTAACTTTGCTTCAGACTCTGATTGGCCCCCTCCTGCAATCAATCAGACTGATTCCAGGCCAGTACTTCCTTTACATAGGGGGTACACCTGTACACCAGGTAACCAATGGGGAACCTCTAGAGGGTATTTAAACCCCAGAAAATTCTGTAACTTGCCTCTTGAGCTGCTTGCTTGGGCTGCTCCCACCATATGGAGTATACTTTCATTTTCAATAAATCTCTGCTTTTGTTGCTTCATTCTTTCCTTGCTTTGTGCATTTTGTCCAATTCTTTGTTCACAATGCCAAGAACTTGGACACCTTCCACCAGTACAAAAAACCTAAGGCTCAGAGAGGTTAGGCAAGTACCCCAAAGTGACACGGCTACTAAATAATAGAGCTGGGATTTGAATCCAGTTCCAGCTGTCTCTCAAGCACCATTCTCTTTGCTAGACAGGAAAGCACTCAATGCCTGCACTTCATACCCCTTCCTGAGGAAAGCTGCCCTACTGATGTTTAGAACCAGGTGACCCTACTTTTTGATCCTAGGTGATGGGTCATTTCAGATCCAAAGGTAACAGTGAATGGCCTGGGCCAAAAAGGCGAGCCAAGCCAATCACACTCCTCCCGTGAGAACTTGAATTTGAAAAGACTGAGTGTCAATGCACTTAATAGAAGGAACGAAAGTCAAAGAGGCTGAATCAAGGTATGCCACGGGTGTATTTGGAATCAGATGAGCCACGGCATGCTGAAATTATGAGGGACTGCAAATTAAAGTTAGCGGAGAAAGACAGGTGGTAGGGAGCAAACTAAACAGATGGGCTTAAAGAAGCAGAGGTGCAATTGGAGAACAAACATTTGGCCCATGAGACCCTTGAGAGAAAACCTGAAGAGCCAAGCCTTCAAGTTACCTCTGTTTTCAGCAGTAATCCAGTCATGTGTATTCCTAAAATATGCGTTCTTTTTTTTTGGTTTTTTTTTTAGATGGAATTTCGCTCTTGTTGCCCAGGCTGGAGTGCAATGGCACAATCTCGGCTCACTGCAACCTCTGCCTCCTGGGTTCAAGCGATTCTCCTGCCTCAGCCTCCCCAGTAGCTGGGACTACAGGCGTGTGCCACCACGCCCAGCTAATTTTTGTATTTTTAGTAGAGACGGGGTTTCACCATGTTGGCCAGATGGTCTCGATCTCTTGACCTCACGATCCACTAGCCTCGGCCTCCAAAAGTGCTGGGATTACAGGCATGAACCACTGGACTGTCCCTGTTCTTTGCAATCAAATAAACCAAAATAAAATACTCTTTCTATTAAATGTTTGCTTTTACTTGTCATTTATCACAAAAAGTTTCCATTTCAGTTCTTCCTTGCTTTTTTTCATTACATTTTGGCTTTTTAAAAGTAGAACCTGGCCAGGAGCAGCGACTCACCTCTGTAATCCCAGCACTTTGGGAGGCCAAGGCGGGAGGATCACCTGAGGTCAGGAGTTCGAGACCAGCCTGGCCAATATGGCGAAACCTCGTCTCAACTAAAAATACAAAAATTAGCTGGGGGTTGTGGCACGCTCCTGTAATCCCAGCTGCTCGAGAAGCTGAGGCACAAGAATTGCTTGAATCTTGGAGGCAGAGCTTGCAGTGGGCCGAGATGGCGCCATTGTACTCCAGCCTGGGCAACAGAGTGAGACTCCATCTCGGGGAAAAAACAAAAACAAAAAACAAAGTAGAACCATCCATCATATAATCAATAACCACTTCACCAGCCAAAAACTTACATTCATGCAAACGATAGTAACAGAAAGCAGATCAGTGGTTGTGTGGGTCTGGGGGAGGCAACAGGTGGGAAGAGTTGGGAGCAATGGGACACAGTGGCGTCTGAGAGCACTCTGGGGTGATGGGTGTGTTATTATCTTGATTGTGATGATGGTTTCACAAGTGTATACATATATTAAAGTTTGTCACTGGGTACAGTTTAAATATGTGTAGTTTATTGTGTTCTAATAATACCTTAGTTAAAGCCATTTTTAAAAATATTTATTCTTCTTCCCAACAAGGACACTTACACAATTCTATTCAACGTATTATGCTTTATGTTCTATGCTTACCTATAATTCACCTGCAATTAATTGTGATATATGCTATGTGAAATTAATTATATGTTTATATTTTTCAGTTTTAATAATCTATTTTCCAGCTGTATTTCATAAATAATATCTGTCACCATTGGAAAATCATGTGTTGAGCACTGTAGTTTTAAATTTATTTCTATTAATATTTTTTATTCCTTGGCCAATTTTCCTGTTTTTAAACATAGCATCATCTGATCTGGAGGTTTGAAATTTTGTTACTTTGTAGTGTTTTAAAGTCATGCTAAGGCATGGACTCTAATGAGCATTTTAAATGGAAAAAGCATAAAATAGAATTACTGTAAGAACTAGTATAGATATATTAAAGATTTTATGCATTGTTCTCCCCTGCCTTGGACAATAGTTTTTATTGTGCCTTTATATCTAAACAAGATCTGTCTATGGCTAATCTGGCCACTTCTATTACCTATGTACCACAAAAATGTCTTTTTGGACCTAGCGGACCATACGGAAGTTTGGTAACAACATTCATCTGGTAGAGTTTCAACACAGGATTACTTTTGTCATTTATCCACTTGCTAAAACTCCCTTACTTTTTCTACTACTTTTGTTCCAAAGTTCTTAAAGTTTATAGATTTAACTGAGGTTTTACTAAGCACACATGACTTGGCTAGCACTCTGCAAGGTACTGAGAGTACAGAGTAAGTGACTCTTGGGAAGCATGTCCCCTTACCCCCTTCCTATCAGGGCTTACTCTTCTTCCTCAAGCAAATAATGAACTGTGTAGCACATGGCAGGACACTGAAGAATAGACCCTGGTAAAGCCCCGCACACTCTGCGAGGTAATGCAAAAAGAGGTGTTATGTGTTCAATGCTGACGAGTCATATGAATGGAAACTGTCCACAGATTCATCTACCGTTCCTTCTCCAGAGGAAAGAAGAACTCAATCAAAAGTCATAATGCATCTACAGGTGGCTGGTAAAGTAGAGGCACTGATTTCCGTGGAATTGGGCCTTGCTGGAAATTCTGCAAGAGACCATAGAGACTCTTTTTCTGAGAGGAACAACAACAAAAAAGTCAACATTTCAAGCAAATATTCCCACTCCAAATGATTAACACAGTCATTCTTATCAATAGTTACTATGTTTCACCGATCAATATAGCATAGAGGCTGAAAGGTCAGGCTTTGCAGTTATAACAGACATGCGTCATATTCCTGCCTTTTCCTCTTACCTAGAATCTGATCCCGGACAGGTCACTGACCTCGCTAAGCTTCAGCTCACTCATCTGTAAAATGGAGGTGACAGTCATTACCTTGCAGCTAATGTTAATGAGAGATAATGTGAATAAAACACTTTGCAGAGAGCTTGGCTCATAGGACATGCCCAATAAAGAAGAAGAATATAATGTTTATTATCATTGTTAAAAGTATACATTGAAAAATTTCTACTTAGCTAATGTAAAAGTAATATATGTTTACAAGCCAGTTTGGGAAGCAAGTCAAACGTACATGAAACAGTAGAGGAAAATCCCAAATTATGTAACATTGTTTACTGTACTAGGATGTTAAGCATGACATTCCTGTTATTTTAGAATTGTAGGAGATGTCCCAAAAGCTGCAAACATTCATTGTCAGAACATCTATTCAGGACGTGCTACAAGATTGTGGAATTAATTTTGTGACCCCCTAGTTAGTTATCCACCTCAGGAATTATAGGAGGTAAGAAGATCAATCTTTAGACCCAAGAGATTCTAGGGAGACCAGCATCCAGAGTCGTTTGGGGAGAGTTGCCAGCGTGCCACACCCAGTCCACACACAGCAAGGAGTGGGCGGCGCTTCTCACAGCATTTTGAAGATATTGCTGCCCCACCTTCAGCCTGCATGGTTGCTACAGGAAAGCACGCTGCCAGCCTAATTATTGTCCCATTGTAGACACTCTCTTTTTTCTGGCAGCTTTTACCATTTCCCTTTTACCCTGCATGTTCTGCAGCGTCATTGTGATAGAACTTACTATAGATTTTATATATTTTATTTTTTCTGCTTGATATTCAAAGTACACTCTCCATGTGAATGAAAAATTTTGACTGTCTTTCAGTTTCAGAAAACTCTGTCATTATCTCTTTTAATATTTTTTTTTTTCTTTTTTTTTTGGAGACGGGGGTGTCACGCTGGGTTGCCCAGGCTGGTCTCAAACTCCTGGCCTCAAGCAATTCTCCCTCCTCAGCCTCCCAAAGTGCTGGGATTACAGGTGTAAGCCACTGCGCCTGGCCCGACATACTTTTAATATTGTTTTTTCCATCATTCTCACTTTATCTTGTTCTGGCTTTCCTATCCACAAATATATACCATGTCATCTCAATACATCCTCCATGATTCCTGATAGCACTTCTACATTTTTTTTCTTTTTGTCTCTTTGTACTGTGTTTCGGTTAAGGCCTCAGTACTGTCTTCTAATCCACTACCTCAAAATGTCCCAAATGAAAATTGTTATTTCCTACCATTACCACACTCTGCCTTCCAAACTATTTCTCCTCCTTACTTCAGTCAGTGGCCTTACCATCTGTCAGAAATCCTGAGCTTCTCCTAGACTTACCCTCTGCTGATCCTCCATACTATTACTAGAGTGATTTTTAAATAATATGATTCTGAACACACTAATCCCATACTTACGACGTATCAGTGGCATCCTACTGACCTTTAGAAACATGGCTTACAAGTCACTCAGGACACGGTCCCGCTTCCCCTGTTGGCCTCATGTTTCTACATTTTCCCTTTGTATTCTGCCTTCCAGCGATTCATTCATTCAAATATGCACCTTTATACACTGAGTGCCTATAATGTGCCAACTACTTTTCTGGGCCTTGGGATACTTTAGTAAACAAATCATGCCAAAATATCTTCTTCATAGAACTTAGTAGGGGAGATAGATGGTAAACAAAATCAGTAAAGTGTCTGGTGTGTTGGAAGTAATAAGTACAATGGAAAAAATAAACCGAGAGAGGGGAACGCTGCGGGTGAAAGCTGGGTGATGGAGACTTAAATGGAATGACCAGAGAAGGCTTTACTGAGATGGTGGTATCTGCTTGAAGATGCGAAAGAGTTGAGGGCATGAGTAATGAAGAATCTGAAGAAAGAGCATTGAAATCAGGAATATCCAATGCAAAGGTCTTGAGGTGGAAAGTTACCTGACTAGTTCAAGAAGCATTCAGGATGTCAATATAGCTGAGCAGACTGGGAGGGTAGGAAGTAGGAGATGAGGGTGGGGAAGTTCCCAGAACTGAGCTACTGGGCCTTGCGGGCCATGGTAAAGCGTTGGGCTTTTACTCTAAGTGAAGTAAGACACTTCAGTCAGCGTAGTGACATAAGTAGAGGTAGTAGGACACTTCACTTCACCATGGAGGGTGTCAGGCAGAACAATGATGTGCTCTAGTTTATATTTAAAGGATTACTCCGTCTGCTATGTGGAGAACAGACTACAGGAAGAAAAGGAAGTAAGAAAACTACTTAGACCTCTTTAGGAGGCTATAACAAAAATCCAGGCTTGAGATGAAAATGACTTGCACTGGGATAGTAGCAGTAGAAGTGGCGAGACTTAATCAAATTCTGGACGTATTTTGAAGGACTTCGCTAATAGGCTTGTGCTAATTATGGTTTTAGGCCATGGAGATACTTCTATAAACGAAGAAAACAGAAAACCCTACCAGAATTGACTGAAAGGTTGAGTGAGGGGCAGGAAAGAAAAAGAGGTGGCAAAGGTGAGTCAAAGGATTTCGGCCTGAGCAACTTAAAGGATGAAGAAGACAAACAGGATGAGCAGGTTTTGGAGGTAAAATTAAATCAGTTTCGGAGTGTGAAGGTTTGGATGCCCAACAGACATCCTCATGGAGCTGTCAAGTGAGAGGTTAGATATGTGAGTCTGGAGTAGAGGTCAGAGGTCTTGGCTGGAGATACACACTTGGTGATCGGTGTATAAGTGGTATTTAAAGCTATGAGAGTGGATGAGGTAAGCTCAGAAGGACGATTGACAGAAAAGAGAAGAGATCCAAGAACTGAATCCTGGGCTACTCCGTGTGATTAGCGAAATTAGGAGGAATTGGCAAAGAAGATTGAAGAGTAACCACAAATGAAGGCAGAAACCGGGACAGTGTGGCATCCTGGAAGCCAGAGAAGAAGGTATTTCAAAGGTGAGGGAGTGATCACCTTTTCTAATACTATTTGAGAAGTGACAATTGACTATGAGGATGTAGAAGTCACTGGTGACTTTGATGAGCATACCTTTGATGGAGTGGTCAGAAAAAAAAGATTTATTATAGCAGATTCAAGAGGGAATTGGTCAGAAAAGGATCACTGAGGAAGAAAAAAGTAAAAACTAAACTAAAGAGAGAATTGGGTTTGTACACCCATGTTCATAGCAGCAGTACTCACAATAGCTAAAATGTAGAAGCAACCCAAGTGTCCATCAACAAATGAACAGATAAGGAAAATGTGGTGTATACATACCATGGAATATCATTCAGCCTTAAAAACGAAAGACATGGCCGGGTGCGGTGGCTCACGCCTGTAATCCCAGCACTGTGGGAGGCCAAGGCGGGCAGATCACGAGGTCAGGAGATAGAGACCATCCTGGCTAACAAGGTGAAAACCAGTCTCTACTAAAAACACAAAAAATTAGCCAGGAGTGGTGGCGGGCACCTATAGTCCCAGCTACTCGGGAGGCTGAGGCAGGAGAATGGTGTGAACCCAGGAGGCAGAGCTTGCAGTGAGCCGAGATTGCACCACTGCACTCCAGCCTGGGCAACAGAGCAAGACTCTGTATCAAAAAAAAAAAAAAAAAAGAAAGAAAAAGAAAAAAGGAAAGACATTCTGACACGTTACATCGATGAACCTCAATAACATTATGCTAACTGAAATAAGCCAGTCACAAAAAGACAAATACTCTACGATTCCATAACTTACATGAAATACTTAAGAGTGGTCAGAATTCTAGACAGAAAGTAGAATGGTGGTTACTAGGGGGAAGGGAGGAATGGGGAGTTATTGTTTATTGATCATAGAATTTCAGTTTTACAAAATGCAAGGAGTTATGGAGCTAGATGGTGGTGATGCACAACATTACAAATATATTTAATACACTAAGCTTTTAGTCCTCAACCTTTCTGGCAACAGGGATCTGTTTAGGAGAAATGATATTTCCAGGGACTGAGGCAGGGGTGGCATTGGGGGGCGGGGAGGCAATGATTTCAGAATAATTCAACTCATTACATTTATAGTGCACCTTATTTCTATTATTATTACAATGTAATGTATCATGAAATACATATACAACTCACCATAATGTAGAATCAGTGGGAGCCCGAGCTTGCTTTCCTGCAACTAGATGGTCCCATCTCGGGGGTTATGGGAGACAGTGATAGATTATCAGGCATTAGATTCTCATAACGAGCACACAACCTAGATCCCTCACATGCACAGTTCACAATAGGGCTCATGCTCCTGACAGAATCTAAAGCCACTGCTGATCTGACAGCAGGCGGAGCTCACACAGTAATGCGAGCAATGGGGAGCAGCTGTAAATACAGACAAAGCTCACTCCCTGGGTCCTGGGGGAGGTGGGAGGCAGGGGGCTGCACTAAGCTATATAATAAACAAGGTTAAGATGGGAAATGTCATGTCATGTACATTTTACTAAATTGGTGGGGGGTGGGGGTGGGCATTGAGAACCAGTGAATACAGGTGACTCATTTAAAGAGCTTTCTATAAGGGAGCAAGAAAATAGGACAATAGCTGAAGAGAGTTTTTGTTGTTGTTTATGATATGGTAGATTCGTTTTCTATTGCTGCTGTAACAAATTACCACACATTTAGTGGCTTAAAACAACACAACTTAGTCATCTTACAATCTTGTAGGTTGGAAGTCCAATGTGGGTCTCACCAGACTAAAATTAAGCTGTCAGGGAGACTGTGTTCCTTTCCGGAGGCTCTAAGGGAGAATCAGTTTCCTTGCCTGTTTCAGCTTCTAGAGGCTTCCTGCATTCCCTGGCTTCCGACCCCTTCTTCCATCTTTAAGGCCAGCAACATTGTATCTCTTTGACCCTTCTTCCACAGTCACATCTTTCTCTTAACAGTCTTCTTCTGCCTCCCTCTTCTTCCTCCCGCTTCTTTTAAGACCTCTTGTGGCCACACTGGGTATACCCAGATAATACAGGATAATCTCTGTATTTTAAGGTCAGTTTATTAGCAACCTCATTCCATCTTCTCCCTTGATTCTCCTTTGCTGTGTAACCTAACACAATCACAGGTTCTGGGAATTAGGACAGGGATATCTTTTGGGGGTCCTTAGTCTGCTTACTACATATGGGGTACATTACAGCATTCATGTCGGATACTCCAATAGAGAGAGAGAACTTGATGATGCAGTAGAGGGCAGAATTGCTGGTGTGGCATGAGCGAGAAAACAGAAGAGCTGGCTTTCTGTAGGAGCAAGGAGAGTTCCTCTCCAGTTAACAGGAGAGGAGGGGGAGGACAATGCATGAAGACAGATGTTGGCCAGTGAGTAAATGTGGTGGGGACTTGTGAGAGCCATTATCTTCTCAGTGACTTAGAGGCAAGGCCGTCAATTGAGAGTGAGGATAGACTAGAATGTGTTAGAGGTGTGAAGAGACAAAAGCTATAAAACTGACATCAAATAGACAAGAGCATGGGCCGGGTATGGTGGCTCATGCCTGTAATCTCAACACTTTTGAGGCCAAGGCAGGCAGATAGCTTGAGCTCAGGAGATCAAGACCAAACCTGAGCAACGTAGAGAAATCCTGTCTCTACAAATAATACAAAAATTAGCCAGGTGTGGTGGTGCACACCTGTAGTCCCAGCTCCTCGGGAAGCTGAGGTAGGAGGACCGATTGACCCTTAGGAGGCCAAGGCTGCAGTGAGCCATGATGGTACCACTGTACTCTGGCCTGGGTGACAAAACAACACCTTGTCTCAAAAAAAAAAAAAAAAAAAAAGGGAGAGAGAGGAGCATGAAAAGACTAGAGAAATGTGGGCATCGAGGGCCCACTTGAAGTCTGTGGTCATTAATTTAAAGTGCAATCACTTAGCTTGTTTTCTACACTCAAGTGGACAAAGGATTCATATACTAATTAGTCAGGGTAGTAAATTTCTCCTTAAGAAATTTACATGGGTTATCACACTTTATCCTCACAACCACTGAATGAAGTGGGCACTATTATTATGCCCTTTTTCAGATAAGGGCACTAAAAGATTGGCTAAAGTAAGCATCAACTACAATTTTTGTTTTAGGTATTAGTTTTATTAGGGGATTCAAAAATAATATTTGTGTCATAAGATTAATTTAGTAAATGTAATTTGATCACTGCATTCATTCATTAACCAACTATTATGGTATCACTATTTTAGGCTATATACTTCAAAACAGCTTAGATATCAGGAATCTTTGTCTTTTAAGAGTTGAAACAGCATTTCTCCAGTTAACTATCAGAGCCAGTGATATGGATTGGCTGTGTCCCCACCCAAATCTCATCTTGAATTCCCACATGTTGTGGGAGCGATCCAGTGGGAGGTAATTGATTCATGGGGGCAGGTCCTTCCTGTGCTGTTCTCGTGATAGTGAATAAGTGTGACGAGATCTGATGGTTTTAAAAAGGAGAGTTTCCCTGTACAAGTTTTTATTCTCTTGTCTGCCACTATGTGAGACATGCCTTTCATCTTCTGCCATAGTTGTGAGGCCTCCCCAGTCACATGGAACTGTAAGTCCATTAAACCTCTTTCTTTTTTAAATTGCCCAGTCTCAGATATGTCTTTATACAGCAAATTGGTACCAATAAAGTGGGGCGCTGCTGAAAAGATATCCAAAAATGTAGAAGTAACTTTGTAACTGGGTAACACACAGAGGCTGGAACAGTTTGGAGGGCTCAGGAGAAGAAAATGTGGAAAAGTTTGGAACTTCCTAGAGACTAGTTGAATGGCTTTGCCCAAAATGCTAATACTGATAGCAACAATGAAATCCAGGTTGAGATGGTCTCAGATGGAGATGAGGAACTTTTTGGGAACTGGAGTAAAGGTGACTCTTGCTATGTTTCAGCAAAGAGACTGGTGACATTTTGCCCCCGCCATAGAGATTTGTGGAAGTTTGAACTTGAGAGAGATGATTTAGGGTATCTGGCAGAAGAAATTTCTAAGCAGCAAAGAATTCAGGAGATGACCTGAATGTCGTTAAAGGCATTCAGTTTTGAAGCAGAGCATAAAAGTCAGAAAATTTGCAGCCTGAAAATGCAATAGAAAAGAAAATCCCCTTTTCTGAGACAAATTTAAGCTGGCTGCAGAAATTTGCATAAGTAACGAGGAGGTGAATGTTAATCCCCAAGACAATGGGGAAAATGTTTCCAGGGCATCTCAGAGGTCTTCATGGCAGACCCTCCCATCACAGGACTGGAGGCCCAGGAGGAAAAAGTAGTTTCATGGGCCAGGTCCAGGGTCCCTATGCTGCACGCAGCCTAGGGACTTGGTGCTCTGCATCCCAGCTGCTCCAGCCATGGCTGAAAGGGGCCAAGGTACAGCTCAGGCCGTGGCTTCAAAGGATGCTAGACCCAAGCCTTGGCAGCTTCCACATGGTGTTGAGCCTGCAGTGCACAGAAGTCAAAAATTGGGGTTTGGGAAACTCCACCTAGATTTCAGAGGATGTATGGAAACGCCTGGATGCCCAAGCAGAAGTTTGCTGCAGGGGTGGGGCTCTCATGGAGAACCTCTGCTAGGGCAGTGCAGAAGGGAAATGTGGGGTGGGAGACCCAAAACAGTGGTGTCCCTACTGGGGCACCACTCAGTGGAGCTGTGAGAAGAGGGCCACTGTCCTCCAGACCCCAGAGTGATGGATCCACGGACAGCTTGCACTGTGTGCCTGGAAAGTCACAGACACTCAACGTCAGCCGGTGAAAGCAGCCAGGAGGGAGGCTGTACCCTGCAAAGCCACAGGAGCGGAGCCGCCCAAGACCATGGGAACCCACCTCTTACATCAGCGTGACCTGGATATGAGACATGGAGTTAAAGGAGATCATTTTGGAGCTTTGACTGCCCTGCTGGATTTTGGACTTGCATGGAGCCTGTAGCCCCTTTGTTTTGGCCAATTTGTCCCATTTGGAATGGCTATATTTACCCAACACCTGTACCCCCACTGTATCTAGGAAGTAACTAACTTGCTTTTACTTTTACAGGCTCATAGGTGCAAGGGACTTGCCTTGACTCAGATGAGATTTTGGACTGTGGACTTCTGAGTTAATGCTGAAATAAGACTTTGGGGGGCTGTTGGGAAGACATGATTGGTTTTGAAATGTGAAGACATAAGATTTGGGAGGGGCCGGGGTGGAATGATATGGTTTGGCTCTGTGTCCCCACCCAAATCTCATCTTAAATTCCCATGTGTTGTGGGAGGGACCCAGTGGGAGGTAATTGAATCATGGGGACAATTATTTCCCATACCATTCTCATGATAGTTAATAAGTCTCATGAGATCTGATGGTTTTAAAAAGGAGAGTTTCCCTGCACAAGCTCTTCTCATCTGCCATCATGTGATATGTGACTTTCATCTTCCACAATGATTGTGAGGCCTCCTCAGCCACATGGAACAGTAAGTCCATTAAACCTCTTTCTTTGTAAATTGCCCAGTCTCAGGTATGTCTCTCTCTCTTTTTTTTTTTTTCCTGAGACGGAGTCTTGCTCTATAGCCCAGGCTTGAAGGCAGTGGCATGATCGCAGCTCACTGTGACCTCCGCCTCTCAGGTTCAAGCGATTCTCCAACCTCAGCCTACCCAGTAGCTGGAATTACAGGTGTGCACCACCATGCCCAGCTAATTTTTGTATTTTTAGTAGAGATGGGGGTTTCACCATGTTGGCCAGGCTGGTCTCAAACTCCTGAGCTCAAGTGATCCGCCCACCTTGGCCTCCCAAAGTGCTGGGATTACAGGTATGAACCTCTGTGCCCGACCTCGGGTCTGAAAACAGACTAATACAGCCAGATAATTTATTATCTATATAATCCTTATTTCTTTTTTTGTTTGCTTTATTCATATTCTCTGTTCTTACATCTCATTTAGTATTTTAATTTTTCTAAGCATGTATCTATTTAACTTATTTTTTCAAATTTTCTAGTATGGAAGTAATAAGGGTCCCCAAATACCCTTAATCCAATTTCACATAATTTTTTATCCCATTTATCATCCCCGACTTTAATGATAATTTTGATTAAAGTTTTTTAAAAAGCAGTTCTTTATATATGTAGAATCTTCTATCTTTGTAATATATTGTTTGTAGTTTTGGTGCTCTAAAATTAGTTATACAGATTTATGTAAATACTTATTCATTTAAAAGAAAAGAGCTCCTCCTACTGGTGTCCTGAATTAATGGATTAGTGTTAATTGTTACATCATACATATTTCATGTATGAGGAATTAAAATTCCATTTATGTAGGCAAAACCAGAATGTAAGCCATATCTCTTAACATTCAATAGTTTCTTACATGCAATAAAAATTGCAAGTGATGTGTATAAAATGATTGACTTAGGTTGTAAATACCAAGATCCATTGTGCTATGCTTCCTTGCTGTTGTTTGGGTAACAAATTTTCCTACTTTGGACCAAAGGAGAAAGCACAGTATAGTACAATAAAATATGGGCTTTGGATTGGGCCACTTACGAGCTATGTGCACTTGAACAATTGACCAGTTACCATGTATTTACTGGTACCTGTGGATATTTGGCATTGTATTAGGAGTTAGAGATATGTGTATAAATATCCACATATTTACTGTTTTCCTTTCTATTCTACCCCTGGACAATCAGAGACATGAGTTATAATCCAGGTTCTTTCATTGCCTTTTGGGAAACCTGTGCAGATCATTCAAGTATTTGAGCTTGTGTCCCAATCAATGATATGGAGGTAATAATATCTATCTCACAGGGTTGCTGTAAGAATTAAATACTAGAAATGTTTATACAGAATACCTAGCACATAATAGGCACATATAATAATAACTGTTCGTTCCATTTTTTTCTCCCTTTAGATCTGACGTGGGGAAAAAAAAACGACGACAGCTTACTCTGAGGCAGGAGCAATGGATAGTGTCCTTGTAGAAATTATAGTACTCCCAAAATAATTGATTACTATAAATATTGAGTTTCCAAATGATTAGCGCTGGGTTTCCTCAACCTAAGCACTATTGACATTTTGGGCTGAATAATGCTCTGTTGTCGAGGGCTGTCCCGTGCATAGTAGGACATTTAGCAGCATCCCTGGCTGCTCCCCACTAGATGCAGTAGCTGTCCCAATTGTGAAGAGCAAGACTGTCCAGACATCGCCAAATGTTCCTTCAGGGCAAAACGCAAGCACCACTCCTCCACCATTGAGAACCACTGCAATAGTGGATCATAAGCTCACATTTAGTGGGCCTTGAGAGGTATTTTTAAAATTAAATGACATAGAATTTGCTATAGACTGAATTGTGTGTCCCCTCCCTGCCAAATTCGTATGTTGAAGGCCTAAACCCCAATGTGACTATATCTGGAAATATAATTAAAATATAATTAAGGTTAAATGAGGTTGTAACGGTTGGCCCTAATTCCATTAACACTGAAGCCTCATAAGAAGAGGAAGAGATCCCAGCCATTTGGGAGGCACAGGCGGGTAGATCACTTGAGGTCAGGAGTTCGAGACCAGCCTGGCCAACATGGTAAAACTCTGTCTCTACCAAAAGTACAAAAAAAAAAAAAAAAAAAGAAAGTCCAGGTGTGGTGTCTCATGCCTGTAATCCCAGCATTTTGGGAGGCTGAGGCAGGTAGATTACCTGAGGTCAGGAGTTGGCAACCAGCCTGGCCAACATGGTGAAACCCTGTCTCTACTAAAATACAAAAAAAAAAAAAAAAAAAAATTAGCCAGGCGTGGTGGCACATGCCTATAATCCCAGCTACTCGGGAGGCTGAGGCACAAGAATTACTCGAACCTAGGAGGCAGAGGTTGCAGTGGGCCGAGATCGTGCCACTGCACTCCAGCCTGCACAACAGAGTGAGACTCCATCTCAAAAAAATAAGTAAATAAAAGTAAAAAAAAAAAAAAACAAAAAAAAAAAAAAGAATTTAGAAAAGTAAAAAAAAAAAGAAGAGGAAGAGAGCGAGATCTCTCTGCCACATGAGAACACAGGAAGAAGGCGACTGACTATCTGCAAGTCAGGATGAGGGCCTTCAATCGAATTGGCCAGCACTTTGATCTTGAACTTTCCGGCCTGCAGAAGTATGAGAAATAAATTTCTGTTGTTTAAGCCACCCAATGTGTAGTATTTTGTATGGCAGCTAAAGCAGACTAGTAACAGAATTGAAAAGAACAGAATAGAAAATTCTGAAAAACATTATAGGTAGTCAAGTATTTCTTAGTGAAATAAATTTCTTACTCTGAGTATTGGTCAAAAGATTGAGGGAGGATGGCTTGAGCCTGGGAGATGGAGGCTGCAGCGAGCTGTGATCAAGCCACGGCACTCCAGCCTGGGCAATAGAGCAAGACTCTGTTTCACTCTATTTGGAGCAGAATTCAAGTCTCCAAACTTTTAGTAAAAACGTGAGAAGGAGATTATCACGCGGAGGTAAAGATCTCCCATAGGGTCCAAAAGGGTAGATATATCAGAAAGATTCAGAGGCCTTTGATGGTGGGTCCAGTCATCAAAACTGAACATCAAAACACTAGGTGGACATTTGAAGAACATTTTAACGAGATGTTATTTTTCCACATTGGTTGACTAACCATTTTTAAATCCATAGTTGTGGAATGAATAAATGAATGAACACAGACTACACAATTCCTGTTCATCTTCAATCAGCCAGGCCCTCTGATCACCTCCAGACAATCAGGCGTGCTGCTCCCTGTGCCTGGCATGTCTCTCTCCTTTTCTTTCCCCACTGAATTAATTCTAGAATCAGCTCTTTAACATCCCCTGGGGGACACCTTCCACTAGTTCCCAGACAAGTTTATTCTTCGTTTGTGCTCCTTCAATAGGCCCTAACTAATTGTACCCTAATTATTATATCTGTTCCACCCTTGTTCCCTGATACCCCGCTAACTCCGCATTCTTTCTATTCCCCCCCGCCCCCATCCCCAAGGTAGCAACAACTATGTTCTGTTCCAGAAAACATAAGCCACAGCCCCCACCACAGTGCTTGGCAAATGCGGTTGCCGCTTAATACCTGCTGACTGAGTGGAAGGAAGACAAGGCAATTACCTGACTCAAATAGGTGGGAACTGAACAATGAGATCACTTGGACTCGGGAAGGGGAACATCACACACCGGGGCCTATCACGGGGAGGGGGGAGTGGGGAGGGATTGCATTGGGAGTTATACCTGATGTAAATGACGAGTTGATGGGTGCTGACGAGTTGATGGGTGCAGCACACCAACATGGCACAAGTATACATATGTAACAAACCTGCACGTTATGCACATGTACCCTAGAACTTAAAGTATAATAAAAAATAAAATAAAATAAAATAAAAATAAAAAAAAAAAGAGAAGCAAAAGAATGCTGCCTTCAAGCTGAGGGGAAGACTGAATTGTCCGTTTCCTTCTGCTCTAAAGTGTCCTCAGGAGAGGACGTTGGCGGAGCTGGTGCTCTCGCGGTGGCAGGCCACCACCCTGTGGAGGTGTCATGCACTGCAAGTGCTCGCAAGCTCCAGGAACAAACGCAGCCGCGCAGTTGTCTGGGGTTTGCCCCGTCGCTGCCAGCCCTCTCGCTGAGTCCCCGCCCTCGCTGATAAGAGTCCACTTGGGACCCCCGTTACGTGGATGGCTTCCCAGGGCCTGCCCTTAAAGACTCTGATTTAGTGCGTTGGAAATGACGCAATTATTTTTATTTTTAATTGGTACCCCAAGTAATTCTTACCATCAAGGAAGTCTGGGAAACAGATCACGTTTGTTTCAATCACCTGTGGAACTGGAGCGATTTTTTTTTTCCCCCGGTGACTTTATCACGAAGTTAACTTTGGAATATGCTAGTGGTTAATATACGGAATGTTCCCGAGATCCCTCAAGAAAGAAGCTACGAATACTTAAAAGATACTATTCCGCAGCGTTTACAGTTAACACTGTCCGTTCCAGAAGGATTCGAGTGACGGCCTGCTTTGAAGGCGAAGACCACAGGGCAACCCAAGCTTCAGAAGGGTTCTGGCCACGGGAGCCGCACTGGTCACTGTCCCCTAGTGCTGGGATGACGGCTCGAGTGTTAGAGGATGCCACTCACTCCTCTGGTAGATGAGGTCAGAGAGCTGAGGGGACCAGAACAAGTCTTCCTTATCGGATTCCGGGCGGAAAAAGAGAAAGTCCTCCCGGAGTTTAATAAGAGTCATTGTTGCGAATTGTTCTAGGCAAGGAGAACTCAGGAGAAATAGGCCCAAGTTTTGATTTCTGTTTTCACCAAGCCGCAAGTCCTAATCGTAGCAAGAGGTGCGGGGGAGTCGCCTTCCTTTCCGCCTAGTGGGACCCAAGTCAGGCTGTCTTTGTTAGCCAGGGTCAAAGGGGCTCTGCCAAGGAAAAACGACGGCAAATGTTTTTCAAGAGGGAGGAAGTCTCCAGCCACATGTGACCTTATGAAATCCGTCTGGGCCAAAAAGATAGTGGACGCTTGGCTGAGGGCCCCAGGGACACAGGTTTCCTCCTGTAAGGAGGAGGCGGGACTCTTCATAAAATTACACTGCACACAGAGCTAGCATCAAGGTCCACTCCCGGGCTACACACACAGCTCCGAGGCCCTCATGCGGAGACCCAGAACCCGCGAGGGGCGTCAAGTGCAGGCACACTACCGCGGAGGCTGGAGCTCGGCCTCGGGGCGGGGCGAGGGCCAGTCACGTGTGTCCGCTGCCGTCGCCTCGATTTCCCTACAAGGACTTGGGCCGACGGGCCCCGCCCTTCGCCGTGCCCTGGAATGTGCGACCAAGCAAAGCCACAGCACGGACGCAACCATCTGCGGAAAAGATAGGGGGGAGGAAGACTTAACACTGCAACAAGAGGTACAAAAAAGACGGAAACTCAGTGAACAGGACCCAGCGAACCATGATATATTGCTTTATACTCTAGGTCGCCCACTTTAGGCTTCCTTCTCGCACTTGGTCAATACCGCGCTCGCTGACCACACTGGCGACTTCCCTCCATGTCGCCCCTCCGAGAAGTCTGGCCCACTCTGCGGGCCAAGAAAGGTGACCGGGCTTCCTTCCGGCTTGCTAAGCGGGGGCCGGAAGCGGTGGTTTTTAGCGGCTCTCTGGGTAGTAGGGTGGTGTAGTAGCGGCAGCGAGGGGCTCGCAGAGGTACTCGGATTCTCGTAGCTGTGCCGGGTGAGTGGCACTCGCGTTCGGGCGCGGGACACCCATCCCGGGGACCCGTCTCCGCGGGGCAGCTGGAGGGCGGCGAGGCTCCTGGCGCCGGCAGCGCACCTGGGCAGGTGTGCCACCCAGGTCCCCGGTTGTGGGATCCGAGGCCATGGCTGGGAGTGGCCCAGACCGAACTTCGCTCCTGTGCCCAAACTTGGAGCCCGGGAAATGCGGCTTCGCTCACTGGCGCCTTGATCTTGGGCGACTGCCGGGCCCGCGAAACCCGACCCCTGCAGAGCTGATCCCGGGACTATTTTTGTTTCTAACGTCAACTTGCCCGATTCAAGAGGGTTTGCGCAAAAAACGTAGCCCATTGTCCCCCCGCTGCAGCTGTTGCAGCTGTGTGGCTACATTTAGTAGGAATAACCAACTCAAATTGGGAAGTTCTTCAACTCAGTACCCGCTTCTGTAATTAGAACTTTTTTTCTTTAAGCGATGAAATTTTGGACAAAGAGATCTGGAGTTTAGTTTGTGGCTCCAGGAAAAACTCCAAAATATAATGCCTTGTCCCATGTGGGGGGAAAGTTTGGGCTAATTCAATTCTCCATGGAAGTGTTTTCTTTTAAAGTAGTTTAGTAGGTATATGAATGTATCTATCAATTTCTTGAGAGACCTATGGATTTAGCAGAGATTTTAACTTAAGTGCAAAAAGTTTTATATCTAAAGGCGAATAAAGCGAATATTTCTTAAAATTATTGGTATTTGTTTCATGTTCTGGAAGGGCTCTGATAAACGGTCATCAGAAAAGCACTTTATTTTCAAAAGCGAGGCTTCACTGGCAAGTCAGCCCTAACAGCCAATTTTCTGTCCAGTGGTGAGAACTTTTGGGTGTGGCAGTCCTAGAGAACGAATCCTACCTTCAACCGGAAGTTTGCATAAGAAATGAAAACTTGGTTTACTTGGAACGGAAGCACTAACTTGAAAATACACTTTTTAAAAATTGCGGTTAGCACCAGAAAATAAATTAACACTTATTTTTTTTAAGTGCATTGATTAAATGAGGCGGTGTATTTGTTCAGGGTTTAAAAAGCCGACCAAATGATAGGTGCTATCACACTACGCAGTGTTTTGTAAGATGGTAGTTTTTTCTTGAAGAATATCTGATATTTCTCAGAATATTATCAATCTGAGTGTTCGTTTTGTAGAAAAAGTTTCTAGGTTATTTTACATTTATTGCCAGTTTGTAAATGCTGGACTCTAGGGTTCTAACCAGAGCACTCTAATGTATATATTGGTATGGATTAATCCCATTTTATAAGTGAATATAGTTTCTAGAGATCTGAAAAATCTTCTCGTGTCCTTTGGTGTGTGGGGAAAGCCACTTTGAGAATCTGTTCTATTTCTGCCACCTATTAATCTAGTCTAACATTTTCTTTAATTGTGTTGTGTATCTCGTTATAGCCCATAATGATTCTGAGTTAAAACACAAAATAAAAAACAGATTCATTGCCACCAGCGTTCACCTCCCCTGACTTAAAAAAAGGTTATGCTCCTTTAGATTAATCTGTAAACTCAGTCTCCTGACTGCCCTTCATCCACTTTCTCATGCTTCTGAAATCCTCTTATATTTTGTAGAAGCCTGTTCTTAAGTCTCCTTGCTTTACGGTTTCATACAACATATACTCCTTCACACCAAAGATCTTTCATTTAATCCTTCAAAAATAAAGACTCAGGCCGGGTGCGGTGGCTCACGCCTGAAATCCCAGCACTTTGGGGTGACTGAGGCGGGTGGATCACGAGGTCAGGAGTTCAAGACCAGCCTGGCCAAGGTGGGTGAAACCCCGTCTCTAACAAAAATACAAAAATTAGCCAGGCGTGGTGGGGGGCATCTGTAATCCCAGCTACTCCGGAGGCTGAGGCAGAGAATTGCTTGAACCCTGGAGGTAGAGGTTGAGATGCGCCACTGCACTCCAGCCTGGGCGACAGAGCGAGACTCCATCTCAAAAATAAATAAATAAACAAATATAAATAAATAAAGACTCGACTTTATGATTGAAGAGCTTTCGTAACTTGGAAACCTCGGGTCCTTACCTGGCGATCTTTGCATCCTAAATAACTACGCTGACATGAAATCTTTTCAATTTATTTTACCCTAGCTTGCTTTTTGCAAAAAGCAATTTCAACTTTTTTAGATTAAGGAGTATACCCTAGTTTTCTAAACTTAGATGAGAGTTGTGCATTTGCTGAAGGCTTATTACGTGAAGAGTGATAGTCTCCATTGTTTGCGGGAAAGTAAAATGAACAGCAAACTAGAATAATAGCAAAGAGGACCCTGACAATATCAGAAATGATCTGCTCCTTGAGATCATAGCACTGTTCCTGATTTGACTCCCTTCACCATTGTTTATTCCCCCCACACTTTTAGTTTGGTAGGAAAAAAACCCCACAGTTTCTGTATTTTGGAACAGTGACTGAAGCCAAACTCCCTATCGCTGAAAGGTTTCTGGTGGAAAATAACTCAGAGATCAGAATCCAGCCTCCTTGAAAAAGTAAAGGCCTAGGTAGTAACTTGCTCAACATTACACTATCAGTTTTTGGTAGAATTGACTACCTTAATTTGTTAGAATTGAGACTAACACCCAAATTCTTAATTCTAACTATGCCTTGTAGCTTCTAAACGATCCCACACTGGGTTTTTCAAGGTCTTCCTCCTCCCCAATCACTTAACTACTCAGAAACATCTTTTCTGAACTCACAACATTTAATTATTATGTACCATCCTACAAATTATTTTTCATTATTGTCACACATTGTTTTAAGTTTAGAGTCATACTTCTGGAATGAAAACTATGACTCATTTCATAAGTTGAATCAATCATCTCATTTCTTTATAGTTGCCTCCCCAACTGTATTTTAAGCTCCTTGAAGATAAGACACATGCCTTACATTTCTTAACTCTTAAGTAGTATTCAACGTAATTAATATGACATTTGATACATATTAGTGTAATTAACTGTTCATAATAAGATTGATAAGATTAAGTCTTTTATATGCTGAAGAAGAGCTCTATATGAAGCCACTGTCAGTGCTGACAAAAAAAAAACTTTTTTACTTTAAAAATCTATTTTATAATACATTTACAAATTCAAAAAAGTGCATGATTAAAAGAATAGGAAATACATCAGAATTCAGAAAACATACTACTTTACAACCAAACCTAAATATTTTGAAAAGGTATCTAGAGGACCCCCATAAATTTAGTAACATGAGATTTTATGTAATAGATTAAAAAATCAGTTGTGGCAGCCGTTTGACCTCATCAGTTCTTTGTTCTTAAAATAGCTGACATTTCTGCATCATTAGGGAAAGACAATGTTGTCACACAAAACAGACTATTTTTAAAGATGTGCTTTGGCTTGCAAAGGCGTGACATGCCTAAAATATGAAAGTGATATGGACTGGTAAACGTGTCACACATTGGGTCTCAACCTCTTGCTGCAAGTCCTTGAGTACATTTAAGAGATGGAGGAATAATATACTCTATAACTCTTTGTCGTTTTTAAAGACAGAACTTACAACAAACAGGAAAGTACAACCCTATGTAGTTTAGATATGAATGGGATTTACTACCTCCAAAGGTGTTATAGAATGAAAATATGCATTTATGAATGGTTTAAGTCATGAAAGGCAGCATCCTAAAAGTTGATTAAAGAATTCTAGGAAATTTGGGAGCAGCATATATCATAACTTCTGTGCTGTGTAGGATATATCTTTTCAACAATATATTCCAGTTGCCATATGGTGCTATATTGGATGGGCTGGAATTTGTGACTATCCTTTGTGGAATTTCCTATTAAAATCTGAAAACAGATTTAGCTTTTAAAAATTTGAGGCAGAGCTTTTCTGATCATTCCGTAATTGTATTTAGTCTGGACGATGTGGTTATAATCAAGGAAATAATGTAAGAAATTACTTTTAAACACATCGGAAACATATTCTTAGGGTCACTGTGGAGTGCTGAGATCTAGGTGGTAGTTCATTCTTTGCAGTCCACAGACTTATTTTTAGAGCAGTGGCATAGTGTTTTGCCAGATCATAGCTAAATGTTTTCAGAACGTAAGCT
Organism: Theropithecus gelada; assembly: GCF_003255815.1. Lineage (NCBI taxonomy): Eukaryota > Metazoa > Chordata > Mammalia > Primates > Cercopithecidae > Theropithecus > Theropithecus gelada. The sequence goes on along the minus strand of NC_037686.1, from coordinate 10,026,339 downwards.
TTAAAATTGTTATCCTGGTCAGAGTGAAATCAGTAGTGCCTATTTTAGACCTGCTTGGAAGAATATAACTCAATGCAGTGTCTTACTTTTGCTGCTGAGCGGTTTTGCAGACTACCATCTTCACTGCAACTCTGAACGATGGTATGGTAGAATTTTATTGTCTGATGACTATGGAACTTCAAACAAATTTTTGTAGTTTTTAAAAAAGATTGAGTATTGAAAGGAAAGTTGCCTTTTTATTTTAGGTATTACTAGACATTCTTTTTAATTTTAACTTAAATTTTACTGGGATAAATTTAGATAAGAGAGCAAAGGTAGTTTCTACCTTTAAGATGTTTTCGAAAACATTTAAATTATTTTAAAAGCTTGTACTCTGATTTCTGTTTAGAGGTCTTAGATACTTCCAGTGATTTAGTGTGACTGTAATACAAGAAACTGGTTTGGATAGAGTGTAATGTCTATAAAAACTGTAGATGAATTCCCCTCAGTTTTTTTAGCCTTTACTGTTAGCCTTTCAACAAATAGTTTTCTTGAACTACTTTTGCCTAGAGGTGAGGGTACAATAAAAAATGTTAGTTGAAAGTGGAAGAACAATATTTGTCAATAGAGATTAGGAGATGAAGACCTGTTCCATCAGTTAGTCGTTCTTACTGTTCCTCACCTTTCTGTCCACCGTACTATGGAATAGCCAATTTAGGCTAAGGCTGCAAAGGGTGGACCTACTGAAGATGAGTTAGTATCCCTCAGCACCCCCATAGTGCTGAAGTATAGAACTTGGGAGTTTCCTAGGTAACTAATTTTTTTTGCTGCTTGGTTTTTTATTGTTATCAAATTAGCAGATTTGGTTATCAGCTGTTGTTAGCTATATAGCAGTACGGGTCATATGTAATCTTGTTGACATGTGTCTTCTAAAGACACATTTCTGAGTCGCTCAAACATATCAGGAAGGCTGATTCTGTGTACTTTTGTTAATCATTGTTTTCATTCAAACTTAAGTAATCTTAGATGTTGATTTAGTTTTTATTGTATTTCCTTTCCTAATTAGGATTTAACTACCACCATGTCAAGCAAAAGAGCAAAGACCAAGACCAAGAAGCGCCCTCAGCGTGCAACATCCAATGTGTTTGCCATGTTTGACCAGTCACAGATTCAGGAGTTCAAAGAGGCCTTCAACATGATTGATCAGAACAGAGATGGTTTCATCGACAAGGAAGATTTGCATGATATGCTTGCTTCATTGGGTAATGCTCAGTTTAAATATTAATCTATTGGATAGAATTTCCACGGTGCCTTTCATGTTGATTTCATGAGTCTTAAAGCTCTGTAAAGCCTGTCTAATGGTTTGAGTAAAGTGTGGAACGGTGTTTCCCACCGAACCACCAGCAGATTCCTGACCCTGTCTTAGGATTGGGTTGGGGTTCGTGTGTCTGTGTATGAAAACACTAATCTAGATTATGGAAGCAGTATTATTCCTTCTGACATTCCAATGGAATATCATATACTCTTCCAGACTCTTTAATAGGCCCTATTCATTAAGAAAACTTTCCCCCCCAAGTAGTTTTGCTGTCATGAGTGCAAACAGTAAACTGTATGAATGATAATCTTTCTTACCAAAATGTTTACTGTCATTAATAGTTGATATGTATTATAATGTAATTAAAATTATGACCCCTTTTAAAAATTTAGGGAAGAATCCAACTGATGAGTATCTGGATGCCATGATGAATGAGGCTCCAGGCCCCATCAATTTCACCATGTTCCTTACCATGTTTGGTGAGAAGTTAAATGGCACGGATCCTGAAGATGTCATCAGAAATGCTTTTGCTTGCTTTGATGAAGAAGCAACTGGTAAGTGAGAGGTAACCTTTAATTACAAAGTGATTTAATTTTTAGTTATGGTAACTAAAATATACAGTGACTTAAAATAGGATAACGCCGTCAGGTTTGTACTACACCTGTGTTTTTAAACAGCGTTCTCTTGGCATGTTTGTCACTCATGTTCTGCTTCTGCCCTAAGTAGTAGTTCACAACGAACAGGTTGTATTTGAAACCTCTTTGGGAAACTTGTATTACCCCTTTCCTAGCATGTTAACTCCACAAGGGTTAGGCTATCAGAAAATATGTATTGAATAAAAAACTTTTAACAGAATAATCTTGATGAAGTATAAATTGTTATAGGCTGTGGCACCACTACAATCCTGTGTGTGTTTACCAGGTATCTGTCAGCTCTCATATTGTTTAAATCTGACATTTAACCTCTATTTTAAAATACACCCAGTAGAACTTAGGGTCTGGAATTAGACTATCTGGCTTCATATTCCTCTTCTACATAATAGCTGTGTAATTTGGGGCAAGTTGCTTGACTTTCTCTAAGCCTCTGTCTTCTTATTTGTAAAATGGGCAGTATTACCCACCTCACAGGGTGGTTGTGAGAAGTAAATGAAGTGAGATGTACATGAAGTACTTAGCATACTGTGTGGCATAGAGTTAACTCTCAAAAAAACAAAATGTTAACTATATAGAGGCCTGATCCTTTGGCGGAAGTGTAAAACATAATGAGGGAATATTTTCCATGACACCCAACTCAACATGGCGTAGCCAAGTGTGTTTAGTGAAGGAAGGCACAATCTTGGGTTGCCTGCATTAGTGGGACTAGTTTAAATACTGCGTGGTTGCCAGGGCCTGCTGATGGAAGCATGGTCTGTGGCTTTCAAGGCTCCCCACATGTCCATGCCAGTTATTTGGGAAATCTTAAAAATACCAATACCAGAAAATCTTCGGTGACATCTGATTCTTGTAGGCAGGCAGGTTTTATGAGAACCCTGGTATCAAATTCCCAAAGAGTACACCTTTCATTTTACCACTGCACACCCCCACTGCCTAGCACAGTGCCTGCCACATAGTTAGTGCTCAAATATTTATTCCATGTTTTTGCATGTGCTGGGACTGGCCATATTTGTTATAATAATTGGATTTGTAAACAGTAAAAATCTCATTTTACATCTGAGAAAACCAAAGGTCAGGGATAAAGTGAAATGCCTGAAATAAAATAGCTTGTTAAAACTGGGCCTCAAGTTTCCAATATTCTTTCCACTGTACCACTTTATTGATGTGTATGATGTAGTGTTGATTTTAGAGTGGCAGGTCAATGTTATTTGCTTGTAGAATAACACATGACCATTCATGCCACTTTAAGGAACCACAAGGCTAGATTCTTTAACCATACTTTTTATTACTTTGTTTAGGCATAGGTTTAGTCTATTACCAAGAGATCAGAAGCTGAATGTGGAGGCAGAATGATAGAGCAGAACGACGCTGCTAAGCATCTGGGCATTTTTCTAGGCACTTCCCTGCTGAGGCTGTTTTAAGTAGGTGGACACCCTGGAGTTCACATATCTGCATGTTTATAGTTTTTAACATACAGAACATGCTTAGTTGAGTATAGATATTCTTTGTGATTGACCCTCAGAGTAGTATGTATTCTGATCCCTTGTTCTGTATTCTCCAGGCACCATTCAGGAAGATTACCTGAGAGAGCTGCTGACAACCATGGGGGATCGGTTTACGGATGAGGAAGTGGATGAGCTGTACAGAGAAGCACCTATTGACAAAAAGGGGAATTTCAATTACATCGAGTTCACGCGCATCCTGAAACATGGAGCAAAAGACAAAGATGACTGAAAGAATTTCAAATTCCAGCCAAACGTTCCTTGTTGCCACTTTGGGTATTTTTGAGATTTTCTCTTGCATGCCCTTAGCTTTACAGCTTTTGCATTTCCTGTTGTATTTATTCTCAGCCATTTTGGGCATATGTATCTTTATACTCAGACTGGAAAAGGGACTTTCTATTGATATCATTTTCAGAATAGAAAATAGGGTAATTTAACCTACCAGCCCTTTCCCCCAATAACTGTGGTCTATACAGAGTCAATATATTTTTTTCAGAGAAAGTTATTTGCTCGATTTTTTCTGAATCATAATTAAACTTTATGATAAAACACTTACTTGTTTAAACTTCTTATTTACCAAACTGGACCTTTGTTGGTTTTAGTTGTATCTTCCAAAGAAAGGTAGATGAGGGAAATCCTAGAAAATGATATGGTTGTTAGCTTTCTCTTCCTCCAATTTTCCTAACAATCCTATCTCCTCTACTATCCATTCCTCCTCCTCCTCCCAAGGATATCCAATTTTAACTGCCCTAATCAGGTTTTCTGCACTTTGTCTTCCAATTCTTAAAATAGTTTCCTGTAGAATTGGCATACATATGATAGTTTCCGTACCTTTAAGTTCTTAAGTTGACATACCTGCCAACATTTCTGCTTTATTTAAACTTTTGTAATTTCTGATTATTTAAAATTAGACCAGGTCACTGAGTGTAATTTCAATTTTTCATATTTTTAAAAACCATTTTGCCTTAAAGGTTCTGTGGAATGCTACCAAAGAGAGATTTTTTAATGTTATGTTTTAAAGTGCTGGAAATACAATGCAGTATTTTTTTATTATATGTAGTTCTTCTTTAACACAACGATGCCTATTGGAAGATATTTATGCAGAGATTCACCACGAGTCCATGTATGAGTTTTGGACATTCCTGACCTTCCCACAATCAAAACAGCTGAACCTACATGCCTGGGAAAGTGAGGTCATTATTTCAGTCCTAAAAATAACTTCTACTATTTGCAGAAATGCAGAACTGTTTCATAGTTAATCAGGGAGTGGCAGACAGTTTCATTCTTTTTCAGCTTTAAAAATCTGACTCTCAAAGGGCTTCAGGATTCTCTTTTTTTTTCCAGACAGGGTCTCTCGCTCTATCATGCAGGCTGGAGTGCAGTGGCACGATCACAGCTCACTACAGCCTTGACCTCCTGGGCTCAAGTGATCCACCTGAGTAGTTGGGACTACAAGCATGCACCACCGTGGCTGGCTAATTTCTCAATTTGTTGTAGAGACAGGGTCTCATTATGTTGCCCAGGCTGGTCTCAAACTCCTGTACTCAAGTGATCTTCCCACCTCTGCCTCCCAAAGTGCTGGGATTACAGGTCTGAGCAACCATGGCCAGCCCAAAACTCCCACTCTCAAAGATTCATGAGTTTTAAAATATTTGAAACGGAGAAAAATTTGGTTGAAAAGAGTTGACAATTAGCCCATGAACATGAGTAATTGGCAATTACTGTAATAACTTCAAGTTTTATGCTATGATTATCATGACTCTCCTTGGACAAAACCATTACCTCATTCGGTAAACAATTGCTAAAAGCCTTCTGGGCAGCAGGCCTTTGCAGCCAATAAGATCAGCTAGATCCTGTAACCTGAGAAGGCCAACGCTATAGGAATAGATGGACTAGTCAAAGCTAGTTCTTGTCCTCTTCAACGTTAGAATCTTAGAACCTGCCTTCATTCTTTGTCTTTTGTTACTGAATTTTATTCACTGGTTAAGCCAAAATACTTTTTCCAGGCTATGGCCATGGTGCTAAAATCTTGTTTTTTGAACTGAATTTCCATGTCAAGAGAAAAAATTATCATATGCTTTGTTAAATCTCCAGTGAAGAACACATAACATTGTTTCCACTATATGAAATACAAGGTACTACTAAAATGATCTCTTGCAGGGTTCCTGTTTCCCTTTCAGATAACTGCCCAAAGAACCAACTTGCATTAAGAACAATGATGTACCCTGAATGAAATAATTCTCCTAATTTAGTAATACCATTCTTTGCTTAAACAAGAATGATTGCCAATAGAAAGGTAAAAGCATCCATTTCAATGGTGTGTTTGACTGAAAAATCAGTCTCAGAAGTTTCCATGATGAAAGTCAAACTTGAAACAAACTATTTCAAAAGATCTGGCTAGGCATGTTGGCTCACATCTGTTATCCCAGCACTTTGGAAGGTCGAAGTAGGAAGACTGCTTGAAGCCAGAAGTTTGACATTAGCCTGGGCAACAAAGCAAAACCCCATCTCTACATAAAAATTAAAAAAAAAAAAAATTAGCCGGATATGGTGGCGGGTGCCTATAATCCCAGCTACTCCGAAAGCTAAGGTGGAAGGATTGCTTGAGCCCAGGAGTCCGAGGCTGGAGTGAACTGATTGTGCCACTGCACTCCAGCCTGGGGTGACAGCGAGACCCTGTCTTTAAAAAAAAAAAAAAATCGGACAAAACCAACCTAATGGGGGTGGCATCCTTATCTACCTGCATATGATATGGTCATTTGGATTCCAGGCCCCAAATTTTACTTGATGGAAGAACCTATGACTTGAGAGCAGGAATTGAATGCTCCTGGTAAGGAAAGGAGGAAGGCCTGAGCATAAGAGACAAGTAAAAGCAAATTGAGAAGGAAAGGAAACCATTTGCTACAAAGTGAAAAGAGGAAAGACAGCAAGAGGTTTAACACCTAGACTTGAGGATCAGATAAAAAATGATCAGAGTTTGGAGAGGTAAATGGAGCCACAGAAACAGTTTTACGGAAACCTAGTTAATGTCAAGAGTAAGAAGGTTAGTAGTGTCCAACACAGAACAGTGGAGTATGGGAAGGTTTAAATGAGACGCCCCCAGATTTGACAAGTCCTTAGTCATGTCTGCTTACCTTTTCTGTCCATAAAGCAATTGTTGTAGCTAATCCCGCACTGAAGAAATGCCCAGTTTTCCCCGTGCTGCTTATTCCATTTTCACTCGCTCTTCCATCCTCCAAGTCCCTGTATCTTTTTAGTCTAGATTTCTCTGTGTCTGCTCAAATAGCAGGAATTGTGACTTCTCCAATGTTTATCCACATACATTTTAGAGTTGTAATGAGTTTACAACTTGTTTTTTCATTTACTAAAATTGTACCTCATGTTTTGGCATAGCCACTGTTGTTTTGAGTATATTGCTTTTTCAACCATTCTTAACTTCAATTATCTTTGACGTGGGTATGCTATAATTAATTTTCCAATGATAGATATTTAGCTATCCAGCTATTTTTATTAGTGAATACATTTTTATTAATGATTAAATAAAGCCTATATAGGCTTTTCTTTTGCATCTAGAGAGAACAATGTACCTTAGAAGTATTTCTTCAGAATAGTGCTGTCAAATAGAAGCTTCTGTAATTATGGAAATGCTCTCTGTGCCATACAATAAGGACACTAACCACATGTGGCTATTGAGCACTTAAAATGTGTCTAATACTGGCCGGACGCGGTGGCTCACGACTGTAATCCCAGCACTTTTGGAGGCCGAGGCGTGTGGATCACAAGGACAAGAGACTGAGACCATCCTGGCCAACACGGTGAAAACCCGTCTCTACTAAAAATACAAAAATTAGATGGGCGTCGTGGCACACGCCTGTAGTCCCTGCTACTCGGGCGGCTAAGGCAGGAGAATCGCATGAACCCGGGAGGCAGAGGTTGCAGTGAGTCGAGATCGAGCCACTGCACTCCAGCCTGAGCAACAGAGCAAGACTGTTTCAAAAAACAAAAATGTGTCTAATACTGCCAGACGCACTGGTGCGGTGTCTCTCACCTGTAGTCCCAACTACTTGAGAGGCTCAGGTGAGAGGATCGCTTGAGCCCAGGAGTTCCAGGTTGTAGTGCATTATGATCACACCTGTGAATAGCCACTGCATTCCAGGTATCAAACGTTATCAAATACAACTGAGGAACTGAATTTAAGTGTAGCCACATGTGGTTAGTGACGATTGTATTGGACAGCACAATTCTAGAAACTTATATTTTTTAATTATTTAAACTATCGAACCAAAACCTAGACTACAGTTAAGGAAAGGGTAAATATTGTAGAACCAGGTGTGACTTTTAAGCAATTGCTTTTCTAACACTATTGAGAAAATACATACAGTCATGAACTGGATTTAGAGCTGTGCTGCTGGGATGAGGACCACCGCATCAGCATCATGTGTGCTTACCACAAATTGGAATTATCCTCCACCTTTTACTCACTGAATCCTAATACCCGGTTTTGAGGCTCAAAAATGTTTTTTAAAGTCTTGTTATTAGGCGTGCTACTGTTTAAGAACTGCTATAGAGTGCTGAACACAAGCTCCCTCCCTTCTAGGAATTTCTGATCAAAGATTTCTAGAATATATAAACTCCCTAAGAGGCTTTGAATTCATCTCTCAGCATGCAGCACATGTTAAGGCAATAAGAAGAGTTCAACAAAGATTTGCTATTAGACTGCCAATCTTCCACCATCCTGAAGTAATGCTATTTTAGTAATGCTAGATGAAGTAATGCTAGATTACCTCAAGGTGAGGGAAAAATATCTTGAAGAACACAGCCACAAACACGATCTAGAGCAAAACCTGAAAAACGTAGCTTCTTGTTTTTCTTTTTTTTCTTCTTCTTCCTTTTTGTGGAGAACGGGGTCTCGCTATATTGCCCAGGCAGGTCTCGAACTCCTGGGCTCAAGCTATCCTCCCGCCTCTGCCTCCGTGAGAGCTCGTATTACAGGCGTGAGCCACCGCGCCCGGCCGCTTCGTGTTTTTCTTTGTGTGTGCATGTATGTGTGTGCGTTGCCATTTTCTTGATAAAGTTAAGAAAGTAGTTTGAATAAAACTTTCTTGTGGCTAAAGGAGGAATGAAACAGCCATAGGCTGTGGCCGTAGCCTCATAAGGCCGTAAACCTTATGAGGGTAAGCAGAGAGGAGTAGGTTAAAGGATTTAACTCGGGCTGGAATGCGGTTTGAAAAGAGAAAGGGATTCTGGAGCGGAAAAGAATCCGCCCAGGCGCCGCCCTCACCTTCTCAGCATTACAGGGGACGAACCATAAAACCTGTCTTGTCTGAAATTCAAATTTAGAAGAACTGTACTTTTACTTTCTAAATCTGGAAACTCAGGGTTCGGCGCCAGGGGACCCCAAATCCTCGGCGGATCGCGCCCCGCCTGGGTCAAAGGGTACCCCAAATCCTCCGCTGATCGCGGCCCGCTCGGGTCAAATTCCAGCGCCCGGCCCAGCCGCGCCCAGCGGGCCAGGAATGCGGAAGGGCCGCGGAGCTGCCAAAGGAGCGGGGGACGAGGGCCCGGCTGCGGGCGACCGCCGCGGCGCCGGCGCTATATCGCAGCGGATCGGAGCAGGCCGAAGGGCAGTTAAGACCCTGGCCGTGTGCCTCCGGCCCCAGCAGCCCAGCCGCTCGGCTGACACACAGACCCCGCGCCCAGGCGCGAACACTCTGCGCACCCCCGTTCCACTTGGTCCAGCCGCGCCTTCCGGTGCGCCTTCCGCTCCGCCCCTTCAGGCAGGAAGTGTCGGCGCCGCCACTGTCCGGCCACAGCCTAGCGCTCTTCGCTGTCGCTCGTCGTCTCGCGCAGGGCGACCCCGGTTCTGGTGTTTCGCGCCGGGTGAGTGGCGCTCGACTCCGCTCGCGAGACCCCTCGGGCCGCCTCCGTGTCCCCGCGCCCCCTCCCGTCGCGCGCCTGCGGCCGGACCCCGCCCCAGCGCGGCCAGGCGTCGGCGGGACCTGTCAGGCTGGCTGAGAAGGGGGCATGGGGCCGGAGGTGGAGGGAGGAGGGAGGAGGGTTGGCGGTGAGGCCCTGGCCCGGAAGTCCGGAGGCCGGGAGGCTGCAGGCGATGGAGTCGGCCGGGGGAGACGCCCTGCTGGAGAGGTGGCCGGGGCCGGGCGGTGCGTGGGTCGACCCTTCACCACCTGGGTGACCTCACACACCTGGGCCCTGGACCGCCCGCCGGCCCCGGGGTCGTCGCCTGCCCTCCCGGCCCAGCGGCGGGCCCTGGCGGTGGATTAGGGCGGACCCGGGCGTGTTCGTGTGGAGTACCTGCCCTGTGCCCAACACTGTCCTAGATGCTTTGGAGGGTGCAGGAGCCTCCTAGTGCACGGTCTTGCCTAAGGTGAAGCCTCCAAGGAAGCTATTAGCATGCCGGTAGCCGAGTGTGTGGTTGATACAGGCTCAAATGTAATGATTTACATAGAGTTGTAATTCGCTTAGTGTGTCTTGCATCTTGTAAAGGTTTCGTGTTGTCTGAAGAAAGGACAATTAACAGAAATGGGGAAAGGTTACTTGGAAAAGAATCGTGACCTCACTGAAGGCCTTGGATTCAGTCCTAGGAGGGAGAACTTAGCGTTTCCGGCTAGATGTGTGGGAGGTGGTAACGAGCAAAACTCAAAAGCTGGGAATTGTCTCCTGTGAAAAGCAGACCGTAGGGTATGGAACCCATACCGGCGGGAATGGAACAGAACTATAACGACTTATAGTAGCAAATAAGGGTAGACAGGTAAGTGGGACCTTCTTATGGATGTCTTGAAAACTTAGGAGAAAGAAAAGATTATGTAAGAAGCCATAGAGAGTAATTTTGGAGTCTTCACTAAGGGAGTAATAAGAAAGGGATGTTTAGAGGATTCATTTGGCCGCTTAGTTGAAGGTAGATTTGGCATGGTCTTTTGGTAAGAGAAGAATCAAAGCATTTAGAATTCAGTAGGACCTAATAGATTACCTTGTGAAGCCTTTGCGTTTTATAACTGAGAAAAACGAAACCCAGAGAGGTGAGGTAATTTGCCCAAGGTGGTGGACCCTCCTGGACTTCATAACTAAGAGCACAGCTTTTGCGTTGTTTAGGCTCTGTTGAGTGCAACAACTTTTATGATGGCTGACTCGATGTTCATTTATGCTTTGATGAGACTAAGCTTGGACAAGATGAACTGCAACTTTTAAAGGACAGATCTCCAGACGAGAGTTGCTAAGGTTAGGAAAGATAACAGGATGTAGAGCCCCAACATGGGGCTAGTTTTCCCTTTCTCCCAAGATTCAAAGACTCCAGGTATATTTGGGGATAAGTTTATCGTACCCTTTTTGCCAGCATCTTTGGGATCTTCCTTCCTCACTCCACACATTTAACTTTGGGGTATCATTGCTTATTACTCCCAGCTATCCACATTTTCATGGCAGAGAATTTCAGCTGCCTGTATGCAGGATGTTACTGGCTAGTGGTTCAAGCTCTGGAGCTTGATTTCCTGAGTACAGATCCTGACTCTAAGTTCTGCCATTTTCTAGCGGTGTGGCAAGTTGTTTATTCTCTTTACCCTGATTTTCGTATCTGAGAGAAGAGAATGATAACAGTACCTATATGATGAGTTGTCGTGAGGATTAAATGTGTTAATACATACGAAATCCTTAAATCAGTGCCTGGCACATCTTTAGCACTCAGTTATTGTCCCTGGTTAGTACTGCTGCTTCCAGGTATGGAGCAGTGGGTAGCTGCTAAGTTTCCTTAGGGATCTCTTGGGGAAGAGACTGGAACCATAGGTAGACCATAGAGAAAAGCCTCATGTTGGGATTCAGATCCGGGACCTACCTTGTAATGAACATATATGTGTAATTCTGTTTGTTACAGGAAGGAACTATATATACACACTATACACAACTATATATACTATACATATATATGTAGTTGCTTAACTAGGATTATTTGAGCACCTGCCGTGTGCAAGGCACACTACTAAGTTCCACAGTCCAAAGTGGAAAGGCAGAAGGCAGTAAAAGGAATGAATATGGCCAGGCATGGTGGCTCACACCTGTAATCCCAGTGCTTTGGGAGGCCAAGGTAGGAGGGTCATTTGAAGCCAGGGGTTCAAGACCAACCTGGGCAACATAGCGAGACCCTGTCTCTACCCCCGCACCCCCTCCTTGCAAAGTAACTGTGTATGGTGGCTCATGCCTGTAGTCCTAGCTGCTCAAGAGGCTGAGTTAGGAGGATCACTTGAGTCCAAGAGTTCAAGGCTACAGTGAACTTTGTGCCATAAACCCAGTAAGAGAGGTGAATTTCAAAAACATTGTATTGAGTGAAAGAAGACAGGCATATATATGAATATATACTGTACAATTCCGTTTATAAGAAGTTCAAAAACAAAACTAATCTATGGTGATAGAAATCTGAACAGTGGGCCAGGCGCGGTGGCTCAAGCCTGTAATCCCAGCACTTTGGGAGGCCGAGACGGGTGGATCACGAGGTCAGGAGATCGAGACCATCCTGGCTAACATGGTGAAACCCCGTCTCTACTAAAAAATACAAAAAAAAAACTAGCCGGGCGATGTGGCGGACGCCTGTAGTCCCAGCTACTCGGGAGGCTGAGGCAGGAGAATGGCGTGAACCCGGGAGGCGGAGCTTGCAGTGAGCTGAGATCCGGCCACTGCACTCCAGCCTGGGCGACAGAGCGAGACTCCGTCTCAAAAAAAAAAAAAGAAAAGAAAAGAAATCTGAACAGTGGTTGCCTATGGGAGATGGTGATTAACTTGGAGAGAATTTTCTGGAACAATGTTAACATTTGTAACTTAATGGGAGTGATAGTTACATGGGTATACACATTATAAAAACTGATTAAGGTTTGTACATTTGACTATATAAATTTCACTGCAGTAAAACAAAATGATATGGGAGGCTCAGAATAGAAAGTTTGCAGCCAACTGGAATGATCATAAAACCTATAATAGAGAAAGAAATGTCAGTGTTACATGTATGTTGTAAGTGTTAAAATACATATAGAGTACTAGGGGAAATGCTTCATGGTGTTAAAAAAAAAAAGTTGAAAAAATTGAGTTTGACTCCTTGAAAAAAAATACTTCTAATAATTTATGGAGCTATCTTTTTTGCCTAAATATGCAGCATAAAAACAATTATATGTCATTAGGTATATGAGGTTAATTTCGGAAGTATTTTAACTTGATATAAACTAAATTCTGTTTATGACTGCTGTTTTCAGACTGTTGCTTATGTGTCCAGTCATTTGAGTCTTCCAATTAGAACATTCATCTTGACTACAGTAATAACCATAAGAATCCATGATAAATTTCTAAAGATTCTGATAGACCTTGAAGAAGATGAGGTGGAGTAAAAATGACCTTAGGTTTTAGCTCAAGAACTACTCTCTGCTTTTCTGTGTGAGTTCATCTACTCTGAGGGCTTTACTCACACACATCAGCACTGCTAACAAGACCCCCTCAGAGTCCTGTCCTCTACTAGCATTCTACTGTGGCCCAGCTAAAATTTGAGTTGTTTATCATCCTTTGCTCACAAAACCAGCTCCTCCCTCCTCTCCTCAATTATCTCGTTTTTGAGTGGTGCCTTTATATTACCAGGTTTTCAGTTAGTACTTAGGAAAAAGGACAGAGCTTTGAGGCTCTAATTAGAAAGCAGGAATAACTAGCAAATCAGGAAGTGATTTGCTGGTCAGAGCCAGAGGAATTCAGCCAAAAGAATAGGATGGGGGTGATAGGAATGTTGAGGAAGGGTGACTCGTGCAGTAAAAAGAACCTACAGAACTTGAATGAAAACTGAGTAGAAGGAGTTAAACTTTTCTCTTCAGAAATAGAAAATTCCCTGTGCTATGCAAACTTGACTGTGGTCCCTTGGAACTTGGACTGTGACTATAATTCTGAAATAAAGGTATAGCCCTATTTTAACATTAAAGAGGCCAAGGAGACAGTGACTTTGTAGCTTTTCTATTGGTGTATAACAAATGACTCCAAAACCTAGCACCTCAGAAACAGTGAACAATTTTTGAGGGTCAGAGCCAGAGCAGCTTAGGTGGGTGGTTCTGACACAGGGTCTCTCATGAGGTGGCATGCGGGGGCTGCAGTCGTCTGAAGGAAGATCAGCCTCCAAGATGGCTGACACATAGCTGACAAGTTGGTGCTGGCTGTTGGCAAGAACCCTCAATTCCCTGCCACATGGATCTCTCCACAGGGCTGTGTGAGTGTCTTTATGACCTGGCTCCCGCAGATTGAGTGATCCAAGACAGAGCAGGGAAAAAGCTACAAGGTGTATTATGACAAAGCCAAACACCCTCATTTCACAATATCTTTTTTTTTTTTTTTTTTTGAGACGGAGTCTTGCCCTGTCGCCCAGGCTGGAATGCAGTGGCACAATCTCGGCTCACTGCAAGCTCTGCCTCCTGGGTTCACGCCATTCTCCTGCGTCAGCCTCCCGAGTAGCTGGGACTACAGGCGCCCGCCACCGCACCCGGCTAGTTTTTTGTATTTTTAGTAGAAATGGGGTTTCACCGTGTTAACCAGGATGGTCTCGATCTCCTGACCTCGTGAGCCACCGCGCCCGGCCCACAATATCTTATTGTCACAGTATCTTATTGGTTACACAGGTTAACACTTTTCATTGTTGGAGGGGACTGGACAAGGGCATGAGAATTGTTGAGGGCTTTCTGGGAAGCTGGCTACCACCATGACCAGAGGGGCAAGGTGAAGTGTTCTGAGGGCCAGACAGATAACAAACTAATACCAGCTGGGATGAGGAGATGGAGGGAGTAGAGGGGATTGCTTGTTGAACACTTACCACCTACAGGGATTTCCGGGATGCTGGTCAAGTGATTCCTTATTGTACAGTTGTTTAAAATATCTGAAATTTAGGTTATGTAAAATGTTCAGTTTTTTTAAATGTTGGCAAACTAATTCAATTTTTAAAAGAGGCATTTTAAAGGTCATCCCTGCGGATTACTAAATGAACCTCTGTGCAGACTGCATGTAGTCTGGTAGCTGCCGGGTTATGACTTCTGATCTACTTAACACTTACTTTATGGATGAGGAAAATGAGGCCTGGGAAAGCCGAAATGACCAGCAATCATACAACTTGTGAATGATAGAACTGGAATTAGAATCCATGTCTCCAACATCTCCATTAAACCATAATGACAACATTGAAAAACTAAGGGCAGCTAGATACATGAACAGCCAATGTGGTCTAACTTAACAAGTTAAGTGGTTCTCAACCTTCAATGTGCATTGAAATCACCTGGTGCATTTTTGAAAATACAGATGCCTGGGCTCCACCCCCAGACCTTCCATTACCTTGTAGCTACAGGCATCACTTGTTTGAAACTTCTGAGGTGATTCTGATGCGCAGCCAAGATTGAAACCAGAGGATTTAACTGCTTTAGGAGCCGTATTTACTTGCTCTAGCTGACTTCAGATACTTGAAGGAAGAAGCCTCAAAGCAATGGTGAGGAAATCATAGGTAGCTAACAGAATGTGCTCTGTGAGCATCTTCCCCAGGCTTCGATAGAGCCGTATATGCTGAAGTACATAGACAGTTTCTACTTATTAATGATGATGGTGTCCATGTTTCTGTTTGCATGTCAGTACTGCAAGTGACTTTACAAACATTTTTATTATCAACTAAGTATGTTGATACCACAGCCAGCTATAATACATAATACAGTAGTCTTATATGATGCTGCTTTCCACTGTCCATGGTTTGCTTCCTCCGTTTCAGTGACCTGTGGTCAACTGAGGTCTGAAAATAAGTGAGTACAGTACAGTGAGATATTGTCAGAGATCTCATCCACATAATTTTTATTACAGTATATTATAATTGTTCTATTTGATTATTGTTAATCTGTTACTGTGCTTAATGTATAAATTAAACTTTATCATAGGTATGTATGTGTAAGAAAACAGTGCATGTAGTCATTCATCAGGATCTGCAGAGGGTTGGTTCCAGGACCCTCCTGCAGACACCAGAATCTGCAGATGCTCAAGTGCCCCGTATTAAATGGCATAGTATTTGCATATAACCTACACATATCCTCCTGAATACTTTAAATCATTTCTAGATTGCTTATAATACCTAATATAATGCAAATACTATATAAATAGTTGTTATACTGTATTTTTTATTTGTATTTTTATTGTTGTATTTTTTGTTTGTATTTTTCCAAATAAACGAACAATGGATTCTCGGTTGAATCTGAGTGTGGAACCTGTGGATATGGAGGGCTAACTGTTTGGGTTGGGTACTATCCCTGGTTTTAGACATCCACTGGAGTCTTGGAATGTATCCCCCTCACATAAGAAGGGACTGCTGTATCAATTCCTACATGGCTGCCTTTGATGTAACCTCTGAGTACTACTTATATCCTTTAGTTCACTTTATATTAGAAATTTATAGCAATATCAGTAACAGTGTTGCAGAGGGAGGAAGAAGTGTTTTTACTGCTATTGAGGGTTATTACATTCATTTTGTGCTGTGTTCTGTATGGCTATTTTCTGTCTTTAAGGGTTGGGTTGGTTTTTTGTGTTTTTGTTTGTTGTTTTTGAATGCTTCTTGGTTAAACATTAATAAATTGGACAGTCCTAGATCAGAGTTTCAAAGGAAAGCCATGACTGATAGTTGCCACCTGACTAAACCCAACCAGGACTACTACACTGCACAATTCCAGGCAGTGCCATTCACATTTCATTTACTGACTGCAACTCTATTCTGTACATTGGTGTCTCTGGTATAGTTTGACTTGGTTTGAAAACTCAGTTTGTCTAGGATTTGCATTTAGAGGAATGTAGGTGCTCAGAAATCAGTGTTGAATTATATTGGTGGCATGGCAAGTTTTAAAAATTTTATGCTAAACTCAAAATAATTAGAAGAGTATTTCGTAGGAAGTAGAAAATATACAGGGAGAAACAACCTGTAACAAATGGGATTTGAATCCTAACTCTGCCGCGAGGTGACCTTGGGCAAGATTATTTAATATCTTTGACCTTCAGTTTCTTCACTTGGCAGGGGGGCATGTTTCAGTTAACGTACATAATGTTTCCAGCATGTGAGTCACTTAATAAATGGTAGTAGCTGTAAGTTGAGTAGACCTTTAATTCTCTCTGTGTTCCTAAGGCAGAGAAGTAGATCAGGGCAATTGGGGTTGGAAAAATAGCAAGAACAAAGATATACAAGATAAGAAATGGCATGGTACCTTGGGGACATTTGCAGTTTGGTGTTGCTAAAGGAAAAGTACAAAGCAGGGAATGACTAGAGAGGAGGCTGGAAAGGTCATTCTAGAGTAGGGAAAGGAAGACTCATGCGCCATGTTTAGGAACTTGGTACTTTTAGGAAGTGGAGAGCCAAAGAAGATTTTAAAAAGTGGAATGATGAGGTCATATTCATATTTTAGACAACCCTGGCTAGAAAACTAAGGGTAGTTTTGAGAGAGCCGAGAGGCAAGGGGATAGTGAAGAGGCCATAGAAATATTTTACACAAGAGACAATGAGGATCCAGTTTAGGGTGGTGACAGACGAATGAGGAAGATGAGCATCTCTGAGAAATATTTCTTAGAGGCAGGGCTTGGTTCATCAGGGAGAGGGATTGGGGAGGGTGACTCCTAGGTTTCTGGCTACTGGGTAGATGATTGGAAACAAAGATGGTAAAGTTCAGGAGCGGGGAGATAATTGAGTTTTCAGCATGTTGATTATGAGTGTCTATGGGGCATCCAGATGGGTGCCTTTCACAGGCATTTGGATGTGTGAGTCCGAGGCTCCAAGGAAAGGTCAGGCCTGGAGGTTCAGATTTGGGAGGTGTAGGTGTTGTCAGAACAGTGAAAGTTGATGAGATCATCCAAGGAATGAAGACTGAAAAGAACTTTAAACCATGTGCTGCTAGAATACTGGGAAACATGAATATTTAAGTGGAGATAAACATCTAAGAGGGAAATGGAGGAGGAAGTCTTAGAAATAAGAGAACTGAGCTAGAGTAAGTCAAATACACCATTGTACATAATCAGTCTTCCTCATTAGAGCATAAGTTCTTCAAGGTTGGGACCCTTTCCACCTGGGAAAGTTCATTTCTACTGTTACGGAGCACCAGGCTAACAGTGGCTGAATCTCCAAAGAAAAGAGGGATAAAATAGTGTGATGCAGTAGACTGATCCAAGAAGATTTAGACCAGATTTGGCAATTAAAGCAGTTGCAGTAGAAAACAGAAAGCCAGATTGTGGTGGGTTGAAAAGTGAGTGGGAAGTGAGAAGGTGGAGGAAGCCAAGATACTTATTTCAGAAGGGAAGGAGAGAGGGTGGTAATTTCTTTGGGGGCCAGAGTTCCCTTCAGATTGATTATTTTGATGCAATTTTGCCTCACTTTTCAGCTGATATTGTGTGTGTTTTTATAGGTACCATATACATATACAAATGTACCACTGTTTTTAAATGAAGTATGAAACAAATTTAAAATACGGTATTACCACATTGAGCCTTTATCTAATCTAACGTATTTTGATTAGGACCAGTTAGTGAATTGTTTTTTGTTCTCTTCCATCAACTTGCCTTCTCTGTTTCCTTTTCTTGGGCATCACCATCAGATGGTGATGGCTCTTCTAGCCTTATCAGGCTAACTACCTACATATTCTTTCTCAGAGGCATTTCCCCTAATAAAAATCCTTGGTTGTTTAATTCTATCTTGGTATCAGCTTCTTAGAGAACTCGGACTAAACTTCAAAAATGTTTAAATATAGTATATTTTTGGGTTAACTGTAGAAGTAGCATGATACAGTTGACTGATTTTGATTTGATTTGATTTGATTTTTTGAGACAGTGTCTTGTCACCCAGGCTGAGGTTAGAGGCACCATTACGGTTCACTAGACTCGACCTCCCAGGCTTAAATGATCCTTCCACCCCAGCCTCCCAAGTAGTAGCTGGGACCATAGGCATGCGCCACCACACCTGGCTCATTTTTTTATTTTTTTGTAGGGACAGGGTCTCACTTTGTTGCCCAGGCCTGTCTCAAACTCCTGGGCTCAAGCAGTCTTCCGGCCTCAGCCTCCCAAAGTGTTGAGATTACAGGTGTGAGCCACCGCGCCTGGCTTGATTAGTTTTTAAAAATAAATATTTAACTCATTGGGAACTTTTTCTAAATAACTTGATTACAAAAACGACTTACTGATACTGAGAGAGAAAGAGCTAACATTTTTGCCTTCAGATGTACTTGACTATCTTGAAGAAATTGAGTCAAAATTTTTAGCATTAAAATGAACCTTATAAGTTTTGGTATGTGAACAGGAACGAAAACATAATCAAATGCCTTGTTAGTAGACTACATTCTGTCTCTGTTTAACCTTCGATATAACTAAGGTCAAATAACACTAAGTTACAGGGAAGAGAAGAAAATTAACATTTATTTAGGACTTGTACATGGGGAGGGTGAGGAGTTGGAATGTTAGAGTAAGGACTGTAAGGCTGGTGTACTTCAAAACTACACCACTAAGTCAAGCTTCAAAACACCCTGTGCGTGTTCTTTAGCTTGAAGAAATAGAAGTAGACAATAAATTTATATAAAAAATCCCAATACTGGAAGTCCTGGAGACTCAGGTCCAAAAATCCCCCTGCTCGATCATTGACCTGTCTAGTCATTTGTTTTCACATTGTGGGAAGTTACAGAAACAGTCTGCGAGACCATCATTGCTGACAGCAGTTTCAAGTTTGGCTGTCCTAAGACCACCCTTGAGTTTGATTATTTGCTAAGACTCACAGAACTCACTGAAAGCTGTTAGGCTCAGATATGTAGGTTTTCAGAGGTTATATGTAGCTAGTAATGGTGGAGCTGAGATTTGAACTTACGACTTCCTAACTCCAGAGCTGATGGTATTTTTGTGTGTTATTTATTATATAAAACTGCACATAAAAAATGAAATGACAACTGTCTTTTCTGCTTGATATTTAAATTATTGGTGGCTTTCAGTAGAGTGTTGGAGGCTACTACCAAAGCCATATTACAGAGAATCGAGAAATGATTGGGAAGAAGAGAAAAGGGGCTGGGCACGGTGGCTCCTGTCTGTAATCCCAGCAGTTTGGGAGGATCTCTCAAGCCTCGGAGTTCAAGACCAGACTGGGCAATATAGTGAGAACCACCCATCTCTAAAATAAAAAACAGAAGGAAAAATGACAGTTCAGCATCAGACTGGTATTCTGAAAGTCTTGTCAAGGGAAAAGGGAAATGCAGGGATAGCTAGAAAGATGAAAGGGTAGGTTTGATATTTATAAAGATGAGACCTTTTTTGAACATGACTAGTCTTTTTACATATGTTATCTCATTTAGTTCTTTGCATTGAAGTAGATATCATGTTTTACTGATGAAAAATTGAGGCTCAGAGAGTATATATTATACTGGTGGTAAAATGGGAATAAGAGTACCTACCATAGGCCACTGTTGTGAGGATTAAATGGGGACAGTCTTTGTCAGAGTAAGAGATCAACTTTGGAGACTTTCTTTTTGAGGAAGCCCTGGGCCTTCATAACAGTGCTTGGCCAGAGTAAGTACTCCATAGATGCTAGCTATCGTTAGATATTTTAAAGTCTCACTTCATAAAAATAGGTCCCCTGAAATTTAGGAGAAGGTACATCAATAATTTCTATTGTGTTTCTTTGTTTTTTAGAAATGGGAGTCTCACTGTGTTGCCCAGGCAAGTCTCGAACTCCTAGTCTCAAGTGATCCTCCCACCTTGGCCTCCCAAAGTCTTGGGATTATAGGCATGAGCCACTGGTGCCTGGCAAATTCTGTTCCTTAATGTTTCAAAACTGCTTTTTTTCCACTCAGTCATTTAATTGTCCCATTGGAAATAAAGTTTAGTTGCATACTTATTCCTATCCAATTGAAGTAATAATTCCATATTGATATCTTTACATACTAACTTTAGGTATTATGTATTCTGTTTTTGCTTTGTTTTATAATTTTGGGGTTTTTTTTTTGTTTTATGTTTTTGTGTCTTTTTAAACTCCAGAATTAAACAACCACCATGTCGAGCAAAAAGGCAAAGACCAAGACCACCAAGAAGCGCCCTCAGCGCGCAACATCCAATGTGTTTGCCATGTTTGACCAGTCACAGATTCAGGAGTTCAAAGAGGCCTTCAACATGATTGATCAGAACAGAGATGGCTTCATCGACAAGGAAGATTTGCATGATATGCTTGCTTCTCTAGGTAGACTTTATATTCTTTATTTGTATTTTCCCAAAGATAATAATTTGTCTCTCTATGAATCATTTTTTTGTGTGTGATGTACAAATATTTCTCTCCTTGTCTCAGAAGGCTTCTAGAGAGATTTCCAGGTGTGGGAGGTGCCATTTTGGGGCTTGTCCAGTCATATGGGGATAAGCCTATAAGGTTGGGGACCTGGCAGATGCTGTGCCCAGGTAGACTAACATTCCTGTTAGCTAAATTTTTTAGGTCTCTAGATGGAAAGCCAAGGCATGGCTAGGCAGCAAAATACCAGAGTTTCAAATAAGTATAGCTAAATAATATACTTAATAAAGGTTGAGTACGGGTTATAAACAAGGAGTGACAGTAAGTGATGATGGTTATCTCTGCGGAGGAGGGGCAGCGCGACTGGAAAAGGGAACAGGGAAGAAGACTTTCACAATATTTTGTATGACTTTTTTTAATAACTAAAGAAAATGTAAAGATACAGGATTTAAAGCACACATAAACAGCCATTTGTATGTTGGTATATGGGTGTTAATATTCCTTTTATGATTTTGTTATTGTTTCTTTTGATCTTAAAAAGAAGGACAGGAGGCAGCATCCTACATGTTCTGCCCAGAGTCAGCAGTTGTTTTACAGTTGGGAGTCAAGGAACTGCAGGCAAAGGAGACCTTGATAGGCCAAAGCGGAGGGGGTGAGGCAGGCTGGGAGCGGGTCAGGGATGGCCTACAGTGAGACTTTGCACTCTGTCCTACTGCTTGGCTGACTGGCCAAAAAGGCAAAGAAAGAGGTGGGGTTTTTTTTTTTCTTTTAATGCCTACAAAATGATTAGCTAGCTTTTATTTTTCTAACTTTTGATTTTGATTATTTCTCCTAACACATTGAAAGTAAAGTTTAGGTGTGCACTTATTCCTATCCAACATATGATTTTGAAAAATTTTAAGCCTACAAAAAGTGGAAAGAACGTTATAGTGAACACCTACACATCTTTAGCTATATTCACTGATTGTTAACATTTTGTAACTTTTGTTTATCCAAGGTGAGAGTAGAATCAAAGATTTTTATCTGATTTGTTGACTTGCAGTGAGATTATAACCTAGTGTTTCTCACATTCAGAATGTCTGAGTATATTCTTGGGCAAGTCAGTACTGAAGAAGGCCTCTGAGGAAAATTGAGGAACTTAGCCGTCTTCCAAAGATTGAACTCTCAAGTCTATACTCTGCTTATAATAGATGCTCAGTAGATATTTGTTGAATGAACAAGTCGTGGTAGAGTCAGAGGTTGTCTTTGAGGCCTTCTGTTTTGCAGAAACCCATCCTTTTAAAGACATGTGTTAAAGGAACAACTTCAGCCTAATTAAATTTAAGGGAGTTTAACTGAGCAATGAACAATTTGCGAATCAGGTATCCCCTAGAATCACAGCAGATTCACAGAGACTCCAGTACAGCCACGTGGTAGAAGAAGATTTATAGACAAAAAAAGGGAAATGACGTACAGAAGTTGGAAGTGAGGTATGGAATGGCTGGATTGATTACAGCTCGGCATATGGCTTATTTGAACATGGTTTGAACACTCAGCAGTGTATGAATGGTTGAAGTATGGCTGCTGGGATTGGCCAAGACTCAGCAATTGTTACAGGCTCGTACTCCTAAGTTAGGTTTTCAATCTTGTCGGACTATTAAGCTAGGTTAGAGTTCATCCGCAGGGACTCAAATGAGAAGTACGGAGTCATTCTCAGGCCATATTTAGTTTGCTTTAGCATCTATATTTACTTTTTAGGGGAACCTTCATACATTATTGGTAGGAATGTAAATAAGTACAGCCACTGTGGAGGACAGTATGGAGGTTCCTCAGAGAACTACAAATAGGAGCTCCCCCGTGTGATCCAGCAATCCCACTGCTAGGTACATACCCCCAAAAAAGGAAATGAGTAGTATAATTGAAGAGGTATCTGCACTCCCATGTTTATTCCAGCACTGTTCACAGCAGCCATGATTTGAAAACACCATAAGTATCCATCACCAAGAACAGATTTAAAAAATGTGGTACTTATGTACAATGGAATACTATTCGGCCATAAAAAATGAGATCCTGTCATTGCAACATGATGGAATGGAAGACATTATATTAAGTGAAATAAGCCAGGCACAGAAAGATAAACTTCACATGTTCTTACACATTTATGGGAGCTAAAAGTTAAAATAATTGAACTCATGGAGATGGAAAGTAGAAGGATGGTTATCAGAGACTGGGAAGGGTGGGGAGAAGAATGGGAATGGTTAATAGATACGAAAGTATAGATAGAATGAATAAGATCTAGTATTTGATAGAACAACAAGGTGACTGCAGTCAGCAGTAATTTATTGTACATTTTAAAATAACTCAGTATAGTTGGAATGTTGATAACACAAAGAAATGATAAGTGCTTGAAGGGATGGCTATGCCATTTACATTGATGTGATTATTATGCACTATATGCCTGTATCAAAGTATCTCATGTACCCCATAAATACATACACCTCCTGTGTACCCATAACAATTGAAATAAATACGAATTTTCAAAAGATACGTATTTACCTTTCAAATCAACAGATTACATTGCGTGTTTTGAGCGGGTCCGTAAGTGGTTAGCCTAAACCAATTCATTTTAAATCCCTGTAGCTTTTTGTACCCTAGAGTTCTCTTCACACCTTTTGGTTACAGTTTTTCTTCCCCCCAAAAAATGCTGCAAGTGATTGGGTTAAATCTGGAGGTAGGAAAGTAGATTTTTTTTTTCTTCTTCTTCTTTTTTTTTTTTTTTTTTTTTCTTTTTTTTTTTTTTTTTTTTGAGATGGAGTCTCACTGTCACCCAGGCTGGAGTGCAGTGGTGTGATGTCAGCTCACTGCAAGCTCTGCCTCCCGTGTTCATGCCATTCTCCTGCCTCAGCCTGTCAAGTAGCTGGGACTACAGGCACCCGCCACCATGCCTGGCAGATTTTTTGCATTTTTAGTACAGACAGGGTTTCACCGTGTTAGCCAGGATGGTCTTGATCCCCTGGCCTTGTGATCCGCCCGCCTTGGCCTCCCAAAGAGCTGGGATTACAGGTGTGAGCCACCGCGCCCAGCCGAAAGTAGATCTTTTTAGCTACTTTAACTTATTCAGTGAATCTTGAGTTTAATTTTGGGCTAATTTTGATATTGGAGCATTGAGTAAGTGTAATCAGGTAGGAATGCAGTGAAATAGATGCCAACATGATGTTTAAATTTCACCCAAATTCCCAGAGTTAAAACTTACATATGAACTATAATTGTAGCTATGATTGTCATTCTAGCTTTGGCTTAGTTGGGTGTAATTTTGAGATGCTTCCTTAGATATGAATATCTGACTAATAGATATTCTTTTCATGTAAAATCATATAAACTTAATGTTGGAAGATACCTTTGAGATACAAACTTTAACCAGTCAGTGTTAGATTTTTTTAAAAAAGAAGTAAATTCTACATAGGGCAGCACTGAATGAAGGATCTGGAATACTGGGTTTAAATGCCAGTTCTGCCACTTCCTCCTACGTCCCACAACCAGTGGTAGAACTGGGATTCAAACCCAGTATTCCAGACCGTTGGTTCAGTGCTGCTTCCCCACACCGTGGGGCCTCAGAAACACTCCCACCATGTCTGGCCGTTCCAGGGAGATTTCTTCCAGCTCCCAGGGAAAGGTCAGGGGAGTTCACCGCTGCACTAAAAGAACCGTTCACACTTGGGATGGAGATTAAGATTTCCCATTACAAACAATACCAAACAAGACCACAGTTCAGTGACGTGTGTACACAGTGTTTGAAGATATCTAACATTGTTCAAAATAAGCTCCCAATTCAAAACCATGCTAATAGTTTAAACTTAAATGGCCAACTTATAAATACAACTTTGAAGCATACCAACTCATGGACATCCGTACCACAACTGGAAATGTGAACATTTAGATTGTTTTGAATGACTCTATTGAACCGACTCCCCTGATGAACCGTTGATGTTATCAGCATTCAGGATATAGGCTGGGCGTGGTGATGCACACCTGCAATCCTGTCACGTTGGGAGGCCAAGGCAGATGGATCACTTGAGCTCAGGAGTTCAAGGCCAGCCTGGGCAGCATAGTGAAACCCAGTCTTTACAAAAAATAAAAAATTAGCTGGGCGTGGTGGCACATGTCTGTAGTCCCCCCCCAAAAAAAAAAGTTGTAATAATGTGGCACTGCCTGACTTCAGGTTTTTGTTTTGTTTTTAATGAAAAATAATGAAGAGAAAGTTCACATAAACGAATAAATAGCCTTCAGTGTAAACCTGGAATACATTTTTATAATGATGTATCAAATATTTTTTAAGTTGTCAAAAATAATCTTTTTAAAATGTTCTCAAAGTTAATTGAAAAATTGGTGTCAAATGATGTAAAGTTTTAAAATATGTTGGGGAGCATAATAGTGAAATAACTATTGAAGTTAGATTTTTTTGTCTTTAAATGTTAAAATGTGCATTTTTAACAGGGAAGAATCCCACTGATGCATACCTTGATGCCATGATGAATGAGGCACCAGGCCCCATCAATTTCACCATGTTCCTCACCATGTTTGGTGAGAAGTTAAATGGCACAGATCCTGAAGATGTCATCAGAAATGCTTTTGCTTGCTTTGATGAAGAAGCAACAGGTGAGTACTATTTGTTTATGCCCAGCCTCATTCCAGACTATATGAAGTACTTCTCTTGAAATAGAAAGGGTTTTCTTTTTTTACCTTTGGAAAAATATTTGCTTAACAATAATTTTGTAAGTTTATGATCTGTTTCTGAGCTTTTAAATGATTTGATCTAATATTAACACAGAACTCTAAGAATAATTGGAAAACATAATGGTATAGTTCATATAGCCTTAGTTCACTAACTTATTTTGTTTCTAGATATAGATATTCTGAAATATTTTATAAGATTGACTAGCTTTAGAAATGAACTGTTAAAGTGCCAGGAAGTAGTGATGACTGCTTTCTTCTTTCTGTTGCCTTCCAGGCACCATTCAGGAAGATTACCTGAGAGAGCTGCTGACAACCATGGGGGATCGGTTTACGGATGAGGAAGTGGATGAGCTGTACAGAGAAGCACCTATCGACAAAAAGGGGAATTTCAATTACATCGAGTTCACGCGCATCCTGAAACACGGAGCAAAAGACAAAGATGACTGAAAGAACTTTAGCTAAAACCTTCCAATTACATTGTCTTACTCTGTTTTATTTCTCAGACACTTTCCCCACCCTCATAGAACCTGTTGCATGCAGCTTAGTTTCACAGCTTTGCCTCTTTTTGATGTATTTATTCCAGACCTTTCTGCCACTTAGCACTTGTATAATCAGACTGGAAATGGGGATGAGGGTGTAAATTGTATTGAAAAAGAGATCGCGAATAAAAATCAAGAAATGTGAAAGCCCAGAAAAATATATTCTTATTTCTGGTTTTGCTGGATTTTTACATTTTTATATAATAAAAATGTTATTTTGAAATAAAGATTATGCTGACTCAAATGCAGTGTAATGGCAAGTTAAACAAATGAGTGATAGGTGCGGGTAGTCCTTTTTTCAGGTTTTCAACTTCATATGACTCAGGTTTTATGGTAAAATTGATTTTTCACATGTATGGGACAGCGTTCTTCAGAACTTTTAAGTAC
Organism: Theropithecus gelada; assembly: GCF_003255815.1. Lineage (NCBI taxonomy): Eukaryota > Metazoa > Chordata > Mammalia > Primates > Cercopithecidae > Theropithecus > Theropithecus gelada. Next base: position 9,999,973 of record NC_037686.1, on the reverse strand, counting down.
CCTTTAACATTATTATGCAGTGCAAACTAGTTATGCCATTGTTTTTTTCATGCTTCTAGTCAGATGTTTATTAAATGATAAATATAAATATATCTGGGAAAACATTAAACATTGCATTCATCTAAGATTCTGAGAAGAGGCAAAATTCTGAAGATTAGTTGTTGTACATTTACTGTATGTGGAGCATTGTGCCTACACAGTTTTTATTGAATCTTCCCAGCAGCCTTGTGGGATTTTTATTAGCCTTGTATTTCAAGTGGGAGGACTTAGCATAGTTGAGTAGTTGATCAGGGTAACTATTAGGACATGAGAGTTGGAATTCCAACCTAGGGCACCTAACTTCAGAGCTCGCGGTGCTGGAAGCACGGTACTGTCTATGAAAAGCCCCAAATTCCTAAAAGAGTCAGGACATTTCTGTTCTATCATGATACAATTCGGTAGTCACTATTGAAATTTAAAATAATCTTGGGGTAATTGATTATTGGAACAGAATTTCAGAAAATTCTATCCCAGGTTGAAATAAATAATACTATCGTGTGTTTGAAAGCAGTTCATGTAACACAGACTAGAAAGCTGAAAGACAAGGTTGCTCTGAGCATTTAGAATCCTTAAGGCCAAAGTATGAGAATAAAGAGAACAATCTAAAAAAGGAAAAAATCAGTTTTAAAAAATTAACCAACATTGTTCAACACCGATTTCTCCTCCTAAAAGTATTGTGATGGTATTTTATCTGCTTAGCACCAGAGCATTTATATGTTGTTTAATATGGGTGCTTTACAACTTGGGGTAGTAGGCCGGTCTGTATTCACTTGCTAACAGTTAGCCTGGGCTTCCTTTTATCATCAGAATGTGGGGACAGCTCATGAACTTTTACATTACCTAATCTCGGTCTCTGAGGTATCAGTTCTACTTTATATTAATAGACCTGAGGTTTAGACTGAAGCTCCTGCCCAAGATCTAACAAATATAAGAATCCACATCTGGCTCTTTTTTCCACTTAGAAGCTTAAAGTCACCACAAAGTGTCACAAAACCAGGTGGAGAATTGCTGTGTGTTTCACAGGAAACAGGAAAACATGGTGGGATAATCTTGATGATCACTGAACCACTGTCAACCACCTGTTTTGTGCCCGACACTGTTGCAAGGGTTGGGGATAACGGGGATGGGACAGACAAGGATGCTGCCCTTGTGAGACTGCATTCTCTGCTGGGAGACGATCCATGTGCAGGATCAGGTCAGTGCTGTGCAGAGAACTGGGCAGGCATGACAGGGTGGTCAGGAAAGGCCTCTGAGGGGGTGGTAAGCTGAGATCTGAATGACAGGAAGGAGGTCCGGGGCCCCTGTGAAGATCAGAGTGAGGCTGTCCACTCCAGGGCACGTGTGGCAGGAGCATCGGGAGAGCACATGGATGATATGGGTCCAGGGAGGGTATTTGGAGCAGAATCCTAGTGTGAAATGCAGGGAAGAAAGGTGATGTACATTCTTAAAATCAGTGTTGGCGCTGTGTCTAGAATGGAGGGGCACAAAGAGAAGCAAGAAGGCCAGTATGGAGGCTGTTGCCATTTGTCCAGGCAAGAGCGGGCAGCGTGGACTCAGCGGGGCAGATGGTTATAAAATGCCTCTCCAGGTCCTACCTGTTTCCTCCCCTGCAGCTCAGCCTTGTTTCCATCTCTGGCATAATTGTAACTGTGCTTATTTTATTGATCTGCTTAAAGCCAGATTTGAAAAATTGAGAGAAAAGTTTTGAAGATTAAAAACAAAAAAAGTAGTTGTTTCTCAACTGCCTTATGTTTACCTGACACACTGTTCTGTTTCATTTATATTACTTGTGAAGAGTGTTGTGGAATCCAGTAGTGGAAGACACCTGGGCCAAGACCTTGTTTCTTTTTGGTGTCCAGTAAATATTATTAATGATGACAATGAAAACTTTGCCTACTTAATATCTTTCTCCTCTTGAGAACCACATAGTGACAATCTCCTAAGTTGGTTGATCCCATGGCCACTGCAGTGAGAATGTGTGTGTGTGTGTGTGCGGTCCCATAGTGAACATGTACTGAGTATTCACTATGTACTAAGCACGTTACACAACTGCCCTTTGAGGTTTTTTTTTTTTTTTTTTTTTTTTTTTTGAGACAGAGTCACTCAGGCTGAAGTACAGTAGCACAATCTTGGCTCACTGAAACCTCCACCTCCCAGGTTCAATCAAGTGCTTCTCATGCCTCGGCCTCCCAAGTAGTTGGAATTCAGGTGTGCACCACCACACCTGGCTAATTTTTGTATTTTTAGTAGAGATGGGGTTTTACTATGTTGGCCAAGCTGGTCTCGAACTCCTGACCTCAAGTGATCCACCTGCCTCCGCCTCCCAAAGTGCTGGGATTACAGGCATGAGCCACCGCGGCCGGTCTGAGGTAGGTATTTTTATTATCCCTATTCTACAAATGAAATGTCAAGGGGCAAGGAAGTAACTTATCAAAGTTACACAGGGAATAAGCAGCGGGGCAGTCACCTGAGCCCAGGCAGTTGCACTCCTGCCAAGAAAATGATTATGGAAACACCACCACTAGTTTCTTACGGTCATGAACTAGTTTTACAAGCATGTTACTGTGTTTAATCCTCAGAACTCTAGGCAGTGGATAAAGTAGGAATTGTCATCCCATTTCACAGATGAGATTACTGAAGTTACCTGACCTGCTCAACTTTGTATAACTGAAGAAGCTAGAGGAGTGTCCAACTTCTAACCTTTTTGACCAAGGTGGGTGCTTCTCATTAAACCTGTAATTTCCTAATTAAATAATTAGTACCTGTAGCCTGATCAGAATGTCTCACAATGAATATATTTAATATTGTCTATCCTGAAAAGCAGCAGTTACACCGATTTGCATCTCAAAATTGATATGTGTTAAAATATAAGAAACAAATATAAAATAAATTTATATTTCTTAAATTATAAGAAACAGTTTTTGAAATAGAAACAAACTGCTGAAAAATCGGGTATAAAATGGTCCCTTAGAAACATCATCTGGGAAATCTGAATAAGGATGTAAAGGATTATCACATACTAAAATATCAAGAAAAGGTTTCTTGTATAGAAAAATGATGAAGATGACGGATTGCACACATCACAGTCTCAAGTGGATCTTTTTTTTTTAGAACGGTTGTCATAGGCAATTTTAGAGACAATAACTAGAAGTGTCACTAGGTGGCACGATTGTTCTTAGTATAGTACTGTCTTAACCTATTCCCTAATGAATGTACAGTACTGTCTTAACCTATAGTATAGTACTGTCTTAACCTATTCCCTAATGAATGTGAGCTAGAGCAGCCAAATCATGAGTATGTAGTATGTATTGCCAGTAATGCTATATTGCCAGTAATGCTGTAACTTTGTCAAAGTTGTTTCTTAAATAATTGATGAAAAGTCTTACAATTAAGTTCACGCTATTAGGTTCATACTATTATTTCATGAACCCCAAATGTAGGGAACAATCTCTAGGACTCCTTTTTACAAATATCAATGGCAAATTCCCTTCCCCTTCTCCACCCCTTTTGCCTTTTCCTTCCCCTTCCCCTCTCCTCTCCTTCCTTCCTTCCTTCCTTCCTTCCTTCCTTCCTTCCTTCCTTCCTTCCTCTTTCCATCATTCATTTACAAGTATTTATTGAGTGCTTGGAAAAAGTGCCAGAATCTCAGCTTGGCTCCAGCTGCTTTTACACAGAAATAACGACCTTTATTGAACATAAGACCAGACTTTGCACTGAAAAGACCAGACTTCCTCCACTTACTGACTTGAACAAGTCGTTCTTGTTACCATTACTTCTATTTTAGAGATGAGAAGGCTAAAGCACAGAGCCAGTGGGTATGTATGAAAATACTTTGTAAAATTATGCTTTATATAGGAATGCTATTATTACCACCTCAGGAATGTTGAGAACTGTATCTATTATAGTTCTAGATAATATACTCTAATAAGGCACCTAAACTGATTAAAAACAGCTCTAGCACAAATGACTATAAGACAGCTTCCATTTTTTTCTTTTTCTTTGAGACAGAGTCTCACTCTGTCACCCAGACTGGAGTGCAATGGCATGATCTCGGCTCACTGCAACCTTCGCCTCCCAGGTTCAAGAGATTCTCCTGCCTCAGCCTCCCGAGTAGCTGGGACTACAGGCACGTGCCACCACACCCGGCTAATTTTTGTATTTTTAGTAGAGACAGGGTTTTGCCATGTTGGCCAGGCTGGTCTCAAAAGGTACAAAAGTATTTTGTGAGATGTGTATGAATGGGTGTGTTTAAATATAAAACTGTTCTAACATGTCTTCTAGACCAGCCTAATCTTTTACCAGCCGCACTTGACTGCAGTATTGCCAGGACACAGGCTTCCTTTCAGACACTCATTCTGAATGAACTTGATGATGATTCATATTTCCCCGTGGACACTGGGAACTAGCACAGCAAAAACCAATCTGAAGACCTTCGTCTACTCGCATTTTTTAACAATTCGAGTGTAAATTGAGATTGGCTCATTTGGGAGGTTGTGCTTACTGTACTTTTTTCAAGTAATCTTTTTATACAATCTATTTATTCAGTTCTTACTTACTGAAGTGTACATTACATCTGAGAGCCAAGGGTGATAGCAAAACTAGGACCCTTCTCTCTGGGAGTGTTTTAATGCCCAGCACTCCGGAAGCACGTAATGAATGTGAGTTCTCTTCTGTTACCAGGGTGCCAAACAGCTGTTCAGGAGCTGCAACAGGTGTCTAACAGCTCACTGAAGAGGTCAAAGAGAGCTTTTAGAAACGCTTGCTCTGACAGTGATGCTTGTTCTCTCAGTGCTACTGCTGATCGCCTTCATACCAGCCAATCACATAGCTGAGAACTCAAGCAAACATGAAAAAGAAAAACGTCAATTTGAAGAGTTTTGTACTGAAAATATCCAGGATTTCCTGATTATTTTACAGATAAGCTAAAGAAATTCAGTATATGATCTGTGTTTCATCCTGCCAGATGACAAACAGTTGGGAGCAGGAGCCACTTGCTGAAAGGCATCTTGAGAGATAAACTCCCACTTCTCAGATTGGAAGACTAAGGCCCCAAAGCCTCCAGAACTAGCCTCTTAATCCAGGCTTCTTCTTAGCCACTGTGATCTCACCAGTTTATCAGGCAGTGGCATCAGCCTGCCCTACCCAACTCCAGAGCTTTTCCTTTTGTTTTTAAATTGCCCTTGAGTTCTGCACCCTCTTCTCCTCTTCCCCATGGGTATGAAAACACCAAGGATGTCAACAGAAAAAGACAAGGGTCTGTAAACAGAGAAGCAAGCAGGAAACAAGGCCTGCATTCATGGGAATAAACTGAGCAATCCTAGAAAATTTGCCATTCATAACGGCAAATTTTAATCAGTGGTGCTGAGAAACTCTTCCCAAGCAAAAAAAGGCTTGTGTCTCTCTGGGGTGAGCCTCTCTCCTTGCTCCAAATCTGGTCTTAGTTCCCAGGTCTAAGGTAGCTAGGGGATCTTCACAGCATACTCCTTGAACACTATCACATTTATATAACTTTGTCCCTCCCTTGTTTGTGAGTCTGGCTATTTCTTTCCCTGTTAAAAGACAAAAAGGGTCTGCAACCCCAACCTCTTCACAGAACACCAACCCAACAAGAGCAAGAATCCCTCTTTGTCGGATGGCCTTGCCACGCAGAGCTGCGGACCCTGAGTTGCCTGGCGGATGGGAAGCAAGCCCACCTTGCCCTGTGGAGGGGAGGGCTGGAGGAGAGCCTACTGCCAGTCCACAACAGCCACACTGGAGAGAACTGCAAATCCGGGCTGGCCGTGCAAATCTGGGCTGGCTGTGCAAATCCAGGCTCATTGTCAGGCTGGCAGCATTGGCCAGGGCTGAGTAAATCAAGTAAAACAGAAGGCAAATGGATGTGACCAGCTTATTACCAAGAGGAAACAGACAAGCTAATTTTAAAGAGATGAAAAATAAGCTTTTCTACTCTCCATAATGATGGAAATGGAAAAGGTTAGATTCTTGCTTACCTTTTCAGTGCAAATCTGTGTTTTTATGCATATGATTTTTGCTGTGATTTTTTTCTTTTTGGCCTCGTATGTTGCACGTGTCTGTTATGCCACTGCTACCACTTTGCTACTTTCCCTGAATATGTGAAAACAGACCTCGATTTGGAAACTCTTCCATGGCACATTTTTCTTTTATTTGAAAAGATGCATTTAGAAAATCCAAAGGCACTGTCCTACTTTCTTTGTACCTGGGCTAAATTGGACATAGGTATCAAAATTAGCTACCTCCTCACCTGTGAAAGAGACACTGATAACAGATTGGGGGTAGGATGGGCTGGCCGTGAGGACCTGTGGTGCGGGATGGGGTTGTCCAGGCCAGGGCAGTGTGAGTCAGGGACAAGTATGTGTTCCAGCTTTTGTGCTTGTGTCACAGAGGGCAGAAATGACAAGCAGATAGGGAAGTCTGTGGCTTTGGTTTAAAGTAGAGCCCAGGTAGAGTCCATACTGTATTTAGAAATCAATTCATGTGTAATATGTGTGTTCCATGCATGTGTGCATGTGTGTGTTCATGCAGCCATAAAGCAAACATCTCTGGAAAGACACACCAAAAGCAGGTTTCTGTTGTGGTGGGAATTTAGTAGCCATGGACCGGGGGTGAGAGGAAAACTTACTTACCTTGTAAACACTTTCTTTTAAAAATTTTAGAGTGTGTGCTTGCATTTCCCATTAAAACTAAAACATCTGATACTCATCTTAACTAAAGGATATATTCTTGGCAAGAGTAGGAAAATCTCAAAGTAGTCCCATTGAGCAATTTCTTCCTTGGCATAAGGGGAATAAAATCCTGGTTGTCACCTCAGTTTGAAGGGAGGTTAAAGTGGGTTATGTTTCCTTTATGACTTTACTACAGAGATGTTGAAGGGCCAAGCATATGTTCCCACGTAAGCAAGTGGCTGTTGAGTACCATGGGTTTGGGGGCTTCTGATAGCAGTGCTACTGCAAAGACGGTGAGAACTTTGGTGTTTGTGTTGGTTGGGCTTGGATGCCACCTTCCTGGCCCTGTCATTGGGAGACCCATATTCTTAGAAAGATCTGAGCTGAAGTGGTGGAGATTGAGAAAATGAATGAATTGGAAGGAGATTCTGAAGAAGCAGGAGTGGCTGAAGAATCTGTGAGCTCCTCTATTCAGGGAAGAGCTCCCTTCCCTGTGGCCCCCAATACAAATGTGAAAAGCAACCCCAGAAAACAAAAAAAACAGATCACTGACAACAGTAGAAAAAAAAATACTATAGGTGGGAAATATTATATTATAGGAGACTAGTTAAGGAGCTCCTGCAGCACCTCGGTCAAAAAGGAGTGAGATGTTGAAGAAGGGGATAGTTGCAGAAATGACAGGAGTGACACCGTGATTTCCCTCCCCTGGAAGACAGGGATCAGGATGTCGCTGCCGGTCTACCTGAAGATAACTTAGTAGACATGGACAGACAGCATCTGTATTAGTCAGTTCTTACACTGCTATAAAGACATACTTAAGACTGGGTAATTTATAAAGAAAATAGGTTTAACTGACTCACAGATCTGCAGGATGTACAGGAGGCTTGGCTGGGAGGCTTCAAGAAACTTACAATCATGGCTGAAGGGGAAGCCGGCACGTCTTACATGGTGGGAGGAGGAGGAAGAGAGAGAACGAAAGGGGAGGTGCTACATACTTTCAAACAACCAGATCTTGTGAGAGCTCTGTCAAGGAACAGCAAGGGGGACATCCGCCCCCACCAGACCCTTCCTCCAACACTAGGAATTACAATTCGACAGGAGATTTGGGTGGGGACACAGAGCCAAACCATATCAGCATCCAAGTGTATATCAGATCAAGGCCTAGGGAACTCACGCAAAGGCAGTATCAAATGCATCCAACTTTGCCAGGAGGAGGGAGCTAAAGGGTCAGGCCAGGTGGGATGGAGCGTGAAGGGAGAAAGTGCAAGTAGATGCCAGAGTGGCCTGATTTTGTGGGTCACTTGCAGCTGCTGGTGAGCATGCTAGGAACCCTAAAGGAGACAACAGGGAACACATGTATGGGGATGGATAGGAGTCTGGGATCACTCACTTTCAGGCCTACGGAGTAGCCGAGTGGGTGGAGGTATAGTCAAGAGAGAGAGAGTTCAGGACAAAGTTTTGGGGGAGAAAATGACGAGTTCACTTTTAAACTTTTTTTTTTTTAATTTTAATTTTTTATTTTTGTAGTTCCATAGTAGGCAAATATGTTTATGGCGTGTATGAGATATTTTGATACAGGCATGCAATGCATAATAATCACATCCTTGTAAATGGGGTTTCCATTACCTCAAGCATTTCGCATTTCTTTGTGTTACAAACATTCCAACTATACTCTTTCAACTACTTAAAGATGTACAATAAATTATTGTTGACTGTAGTCACCCTGTTACACTACGAAATACTAGATCTTATTCATTCTCTCTAACTTTACTTTTGTACCCATTAACCCTCCCCACTTTCCCCTGCCTCCGACTACCCTTCCCAGCCTCTGGTAACCATCCTTCTTCTATCTCCATGAGTTAATTGTTTTAATTTTTATCTCCCACAAATGACTGAGAACATGTGAAGTTTGTCTTTCTGTGCCTGGCTTATTTTACTTAACATACTGATCTCCAGTTCTATCCATATTGTTGCAAATGACAGGAAATCTTTTTCTTTTTTATGGCTGAATAGTTCTCCATCATGTATATACACCACATTTTCTTTATCCATTCATCTGTTGATGGACACTTACGTTGCTTTCAGATCTTGGCTATTGTGAATAGTGCTGCAATAAACATGGGAGTGCAGACATTTCTCTGACATACTGATTCCCTTTCTTTTGGGCATATACCTAGCAGTGGGATTGCTGGATCTTATGGTAATTCTGTTTAGTCTTTTGAGGAGCCTTCAAACTCTTCTCTGTAGTGGTTGTACTAATATACATTTCTACCAAAAGTGTACAAGGGCTCCTTTGGGCTCCTTTTTCTCCATATCCTCTCCAGCATTCATTATTGCTTATCTTTTGGATAGAAGCCATTTTAGCTGGGTGAGTGATAGATATCTCATTGCTGTTTTGATTTGCATTTCTGTTGATCAATGATGTTGAGCACCTTTTCATATACCTGTTGATTGTATATCTTCTTTTTTTGTTTGTTTTTTCTGAGATAGAGACTCACTCTGTCATCCAGGCTGGAGTGCAGTGGCGTCATCTCGGCTCACTGCAACCTCTGCCTCCTGGGTTCAAGCGATTCTCCTGCCTCAGCCTCCCCAGTAGCTGGGATTACAGGCATGCACCACCATGCCCGGCTAATTTTTGTGGGTTTTTTTTTTTTGTTTTTTTTTTTAGTAGAGACGGGGTTTCACCATGTTGGTCAGGCTGGTCTCAAACTCCTGACCTCATGATCCACCTGCCTTGGCCTCCCAAAGTGCTGGGATTACAGGCGTGAGCCACTGTGCCCACCCTGGATTCTCTATTCCTTTCCGTGGTCTATGTATCTGTTGTGCCATTACCATGCTATTTTGATAACTATAGCTCTGTAGTACAATTTGAAGTCAGGTAATGTGATTCCTCCAATTTTATTCTTTTTGCTCAGGATAGCTTTGGCTACTCTGGTTCTTTTGTGGTTTCATGTAAATTTTAGGATTTTTTTTCTATTTTGGAGAAGAATGTCATTGGTATTTTAATAGAGATTACATTGAATCTGTAGATTGCTTTGGGTGATATGCACATTTTTAACAATATTGATTCTTCCAATCCAAGAACATGAGATATCTTTCCATTTTTTTGTGTGTGTCCTCAATTTCTTGCATCATTGTTTGATAGTTTTCATTGTATAGAGCTCTTTCACTTCTTCTTCCTCTTTTTTTTTTTTTTTTTTTTGAGACAACGTGGTCTCTCTCTGTTGCCCAGGCTGAAGTATGGAGTGCAGTGGTATTATCATAGCTCACTGCAACCTGAAACTACTTTGCTCAAGCGATCCTTCCACCTCGGCCTCCTGAGTATCTGGGACTACAAGTGTGCACCACCACACCCAGCTAACTTTTTTACTTTTAGTAGAGATGAGATCTTGCTATGTTATCCAGGCTGGTCTTGAACTCCTGGGCTCAAGTGATCCTCCCACCTTGGCCTCTCAAATTGCTGGGATTATAGGGATGAGCCACCATGCCCATTTCACTTCTTTGGTTAAGTTCATTCCTAGGTATTTTATTTTATTTGTAGCTGGTATAAATGGGATTACTTTCTTAATTTCTTTTTTCAGATAGTTCAATATTGACATATAGAAATGCTACTGATTTTTATATGTTGATTTTGTATCCTGCAACCTCACTGAATTTAATTTGTTCATCAGTTCTTTTTTCTTTTTTTCTTTTCTTTTTTTTTTTGAGACACAATCTCGCTCTGTTGTCTAGGCTAGAGTGCAGTGGTGTGATCTCGGCTCACTGCAGCCTCCATCTCCCAGGTTCAAGCAATTCTCCTGCCTCAGCCTCCCAAGTAGGTGGGATTACAGGCACACACCACCACAGCCAGCTAATTTTTGCATTTTTAGTAGAGACAGCGTTTCACCATGTTGGCCCGGTTGGTCTCGAACCCCTGACCTTAGATGATCCACCTGCCTCGGCCTCCCAAAGTGCTGGGATTACAGATGGGAGCCATTACGCCCAGCTGTTCATCAGTTCTAATAGTTTTTTGGTAGAGTCTTTAGGTTTTTCCAAATATAAGATTCTATCATCTGCAAACAAGGATAATTTAACTCTTCCTTTCCAATTTGGATCCCCTTTATTTCTGCATCTTATCTGATTTTTCTAGCTAGGACTTCCAGTACTATGTAGAATAACAGTGGTGAAAGTGGGCACCCTTGTCTTGTTGCAGATCTTAGAGTAAAGGCTTTCAGTTTTTCCTCATTCCCTATGACACTAGCTATGGGCCTGTCATATATGGCTTTTGTTATCTTGAGATATGTTACTTCTGTACCCAGTTTTTTTAGGGTTTTATCATGACAGGATGTTGAATTTTGTCAAATGCCTTTCTGCATCAATTGAAAGGATCATATGGTTTTTGTTTTTATTCTGTTGATATGATGCATCATATTGATTGATTTGCATGTTTTGAACCATCCTTGCATCTCTGCGATAAATCCCACTTGGTCATGATGAATGAAGTTTTAATGTGTTGTTGAATTTGGTTTGTGAGTATTTTTTTTGAGGATTTCTGCATCAAGATTCATCAGGGATATTGGCCTGTGGTTTTCTTTATTTGATATATCTTCGTTTAGTTTTGGTATCAGGGGAATACTGGCCTTGTAGAATGAGTTCAGAGATATTGCCTCCCCTATTTTTCAGAATAGTTTGAGTAGGACTGGTATTATTTCTTCTTTAAATGTTTAATAAAATTCAGGAGTGAAGCCATTAGGTCCTAGGCTTTTCTTTACTGGGAGACTTTTTATTATGACTTTGATCTCAACACTTGTTATTGGTCTGTTCAGCTGTTGGATTTCTTCATGGTTCAATCTTTTTTTTTTTTTTTTTTTTTGAGACGGAGTCTAGCTCTGTCGCCCAGGCTGGAGTGCAGTGGCCGGATCTCAGCTCACTGCAAGCTCCGCCTCCCGGCTTCACGCCATTCTCCTGCCTCAGCCTCCCGAGTAGCTGGGACTACAGGCACCTGCCACCTCGCCCGGCTAGTTTTTTGTGTTTTTTTAGTAGAGACGGGGTTTCACTGTGTTAGCCAGGATGGTCTCGATCTCCTGGCCTCGTGATCCGCCCGTCTCGGCCTCCCAAAGTGCTGGGATTACAGGCTTGAGCCACCGCGCCCAGCCCATGGTTCAATCTTAGCAGGTTGTATGCATCTAGGAATTTATCCATTTCTTCTAGGTTTTCCAATTTATTGGCAGGGAGTTTCTCATAGTAACCTCTAATGATCCTTTGAATTTCTGCAATATTAGTTGTAATATCTCTTTTTTTATCGCTGCTCTTTTCTGGTTTCCATTTGCATAAAGTATCTTTTTCCATCTCTTCATTTTCAGTCTATGTGCAACTTTATATATGAACTGTGTTTCTTGTAAGCAACAGATCATTGAGTCTTGCTTTTTAAGATCTATTAATATTGAGCCACTCTGTATCTTTTGACTGGAGAATTTAGTCCATTTACATTCCATGTTAAGAATGAATTTCTACCATGTTGTTGTTTGTTTTCTGGTTGTTTCATGTCTTCTCTTCCTTCTTTCCTTTCTTCCTGTCTTTCTTTTAGTAAACGTGATTTTCTTTGGTGGTATGTTTTAATTTTCTGCTTTTCATTTTGTGTGTGTGTTTTTCTTATTTGAGGTTACCATGAGGCCTGCAAATATAACTAGTTTTATAACTGATTAGTTTAAACTGATAATAGTGATTGCATAAACAAACTAATAAGCAAAGAGAAAACTAATAAAAACTCTACCCTTTAACTCCATCCCCTACTTTTTAACTTTTTGTTGTTTCTATTTATGTCTTATTGTACTATGTCTTGAAAAGTTGTTGTGGTTATTTTTGATAGGCTCATCTTTTAGTCTTTCTACTCAAGACATGACTAGTTTACATACCACAATTACAGTGTTATAATGTTCTGTGGTTTTCTGTGTTCTTACTATCACCAGTGAGTGTTGAACCTTCAGATGATTTCCGGTTGCTCATTAATGTCCCCTTCTTTCAGATTGAAAAACTCCCTTTAGCATTTCTTGTAAGACAGGCCTGCCATTGATGAAATCCCTTGGCTTTTTTTTTTTTTTTTTTTTTGTCTGGGGTATGGTGGGGGAGTCTTTATTTCCCCTTCATGTTTAAGGTGTATTTTTGTTGGACATACCATTTTAGGATAAAAGATTTTTTTCTTTAGCACTTTAAATATGTCACAACACTCCCTCTTGGCCTGTAAGGTTTCCACTGAGAAGTCTGCTGCCAGATGTATTGGAGCTCCATTTGTATGTTATTTGTTTCTTTCTCTTGCTGCTTTTAGGATCCTTTCTTCATCCTTGACCTTTGGAAGTTTGATTATTAGATGTCATGAGGTAGTCTTATTTGGATTAAATCTGCTTGGTGTTCTATAACTTTCTTGTACTTGAATATTGATATCTTCTCTAGGTTTGGGAAGTTCTCTGTTATTATTCCTTTGAATAAACTTTCTATTCTGATCTCTCTCTTTACCTCCTCTTTAAGGCCTATAACCCTTATTTGAACTTTCTGAATTACAGATGCTTGGCGTCCAACTGGTCCACGTTAAATCCAGAAAAGCATCTAAGTTATGCAAGAGATGTGATGGAACCTGAGAGAAAAGAGTCTCAAGAAAGAAAATGTGACAAAAATGTCAATTGCTTCAGTGAAATCAAATAAATGTCCACTTGCTTTGACAATATGGAAGTAACTAGTGCTCCCAGTGAAAACATTTTTGGTAGAATGCTGTCTTAGTCCATTTTGTGCTGCCATAACAGAATATCTGAGATTGGATAATTTATAAAGAACAAAAATTTATTTCTTACAGTTCTAGAGGCTGGGGAGTCCAAGGTTGAAGGGCTTATATCTGAAGAAGGCCTTCTTTCTGCACCATCCCATCATGGAAGGCAGAAGGGCAGGAAAGCATGAGAGAGAGATGGGAAGAGAGCTGAACTTATCCTTTTATTAGAAATCCATTTCCACAATAATGGCATTAATCCATTCATGAGGACAGAGCTCTCATGACCTAATCACCTCTTAAAAGTCCCACCTCTCAACACTGTTGCATTGGGGATGAAGTGTATGACACATGAACTTTGGAGAACACATTCAACCCATAGCAATTTGTGTCCGTAGAAACCAGATTACAATAATTGAAGAAGAAAAGGAGAGGTAAGGGGACTGCTTCAGTGGGAAATGAACTTGATGTAATAATTACTTCCAAATAGAGTGACCAATTGTCCCCATTTGCACAGAACTGAGGGGTTTTCTAGGATACTGGATTTGTGTGCAAAAACTACAAATCAGGACAAGTTGGTCATGCTACCTCCAAGTACACTATCAGGCAGGCTGCTCTAGAGTTCACAAAAGAGACAGGGTGAGAGAAAATTAAGATGGGGAAATCACAAGGTTTATTTATTTATTTATTTTTTCTTTTCTTTTTTGAGACAGAGTCTCGCTCCGTCACCCAACTGGAGTGCAGTGGTATCATCATGGCTCTTTGCAGCCTCATCCTCCTGGGCTTAAGCAATCCTCCAACCTCAAACACCCTAGTAGCTGGGACTATAGGCACACACTAGCATGCTCAGCTAATTTTTTGTTTATATTTTTATTTTAGAGACAAGGTCTCACTATGTTGCCCAGGCTGGTCTTGAACTCCTGGGCTCAAGCAGTCCTCCCACCTCAGCCTTCCAAAGTGCTACGATTACAAGTGTGAGCCACCATGTCCAGCCTATTGCGTAAATTTTAAACACAAAGCAAGAAGCAAGTGGAAACTGAGATAAGTTATCACACTAAGGATAGGATCCAAGTTGGATGTAAGAGTCATACAAACAAAATCCTGTGCCATACAATGTTCATATCCTATCTCTGTCACATACAAAGACACATCAGAATTCCCTACTGATGGCATGGTCTGATGCAGGGACCAGAGTCAAAAGTGAGCAAGGAGACTCAGCAAATTGAACATGCCTGGAGCCAACACATGCTTCCTCTTTCAAAGAAATGGAGGACAAGCAGCCTGTGCATAACTGAAACTCGCCAACAAAGTGCTGAGGAGCTGTAGATTTATCTGCATATCTTGGACAGAATTCACATGGGGCAAGAATAGTTGTCACGATTTAGCAGCTGATTTAAATATGACAGCTGTCATTCAGGAGGATGCATGATCTGTGATTTTACTAATATTTTAGGTTTACTTGGTCCTTCTATCCTTTCCTATCTACAAGTAGCACACTTGGTATTTCCATTCTTTTAATCTATGCTTATCAAACATATGTTCTGTATATGCTATTTATGTTTAATTTAAAAGATTTCTAACTTATTACGTTTGCTATCATTCCTCAACATGTTTTATGAGTGTCACTTATTCTACTTGTTTGTTTCTCTTGTTATTTACAGAAGAATTGAATATTCTCAAATACTATAGAAAAATCATATTATAGAAGTAACGATAGCATGAATAGGCTTTTTGTACTCAACACTTGGCTGTAATGGAAAAGAGAAAAAAAAGGCTATTTGCTATAGGAATTTACAGAATCAGAGGAAGTTTAAAAAAAAAAAAAGTTGAAGATATAGAACAGCCAGAGACAGAAGTTAATTGATGAAGCATGACTATTGAGAGAGAAAAAAAGGTGGAGGAGAATTGGTAGGAGATGGTATTCTCTTACAGGAGAAGAGGGAAGAATAATGGGTGGCAATGCAAACATGTATCCAGTGGTGGGTGGGATTCACCAGGTGTGTTTCAGTTTACTTTGTGAAATAACTTGGCTCTTAAATAGTACTTCTAGGCACTGGTTGATTGATTTACAAGTGTTTACTTTTTATTAAGTGTAGTATGGTGGCCTTGTAATGTATTGACTTGGCTAAGCTGAACTACGTTTTCCACAGTTTTTGTTTCTTGCATGTTTCTGGTTATGGTGGGCCACAAGGGAGATTCTTGTGAGATTCAGAAAGCAGATGGGAAGCTGCAGTCACTTTGTAACTCACCCACATTGTTGCTGATCTGCTGACTCACCTCATCAGCATGAAGCAGCAGCTGGGCCTGCTCTACCTTCCACTGGGTTTTCCCTCAGCTTCCCTGACTCCTGGGCCGTGTGTGTGTGTGTGTGTGTGTGTGTGTGTGTGTGTGTGTTTCCATGAGGATGGGTTCCCACTATCAACACCAGAAGGAATATGAACTGACATGAGTTTCAATTTGTCCTGCTGGATTCTAGTTCATGCTGTGGGTTCCAGGCTTTCCTTGATCTTCCTCACTTTATATCCATTGTCCCTTTCTAACTCCCTGCCCTCTGGACTTCAAGCTCCAGTATCAGATGAAAGGACTACAGTCTTACAGAGACTCTTTAACCAGTTCCAACATTTGTGGAAGGCTGTATTTCTATAAAATAATACCCTCAGATTATGCCTGAGTTTATGTTAATGATACCACTCAGGATAGGGGCTGGACATGCCAGAAAAGCCATCCATGTGACTAGAGGGTTGGGGCTTTGAGTAATGTGGATATCAGCCTGACTTCTGACCTCTAACCCAGGAAGGAGCAGGGGGCTGGAGACTGAACTCGATCACACTGCCAATGATTCAACCAATCATGCCTACGAAATAAAACCCAAATAAAAACTCTGGACATGAAAGCTAAGGGAAACTTCCGGGTTGATAATCATACATCAGTGTGCCAGGAGGATGACAGGTCCCTGAGCATAAAGAAGCTTTGAATTTGGGACCCTCCCAGACTTTGCTCTCTGCACCTTTTCATTTGGATGCCCCTGATACGTGTCTTTTATAATGAAACTCTAAGCCTTAGTATAGTGCGTTCCTGCATTCTGTGAGTCGTTCTGGTGCGTTATTAAACCTGAGGAGTTAGTGGGAATCCCTGCATTTGTAGTCAGTTGGTCAGAAACACAGGTGGCTCAGGAAACCTGGAACATATAATAGCTGGTATCTGGGGTAAGAAGCATCCTGTGAGTGGCTGTCCCCTTAACCTGTGAAATTTGACTTTACTCCAGGTCAGGATTGTATTGCAAAGAGAAAATAATATATGGATCCCCATGTAGGCATCACCTAGCTTCAATAATAATCAGCTCATGGCCAAACTTGTTTCATCTATAACCCCTCCTATCTCCTTTCATCATTATTCCTCACCCCTCTTACTTGCATCACTGGGTTACTTTGAAGTAAATCACTGACAAATCATTTTGTCAGCAAATCACTGATATTTGTTCATACATATTAAAGCAGATATCTCTAAAAGAAAAGACCGTTCCCCTCCCACCCTCCCCCTTTTTTTTTTTTTTTTTGAGACAGTCTCACCCTGTTACCCAGGCTGGAGTGCAATGACGCTATCTCAGCTCACTGCAACCTCCACCTCCCAGGTTCAAGTGATTTTCCTGCCTCAGCCTCCTGAGTAGCTGGGATCACAGGTATGCGTCACCATGCCCAGCTAATTTTTTGTATCTTTAGTAGATACGGGGTTTCATTATGTTTGCCAGGCAGGTCTCAAACTCCTGACCTCATGATCTGCCTGCCTTGGCCTCCCAAAGTGCTGGGATTACAGGCATGAGCCACCGCGCCCGGCCTCCTCACGTTTTTTTAAGAGACAAGGTCTCACTCTGTTGCTCCCAAGATGGCAGATTGGAGGCAGTGTTAGCATGCCTCTTCCACTTGGAAAGACAAGACAGTGTGTAGAGACTCACACTGTGAACTTTTCTCCTAGAAGCAACACAGGAACTTAACAGGAGAACTGAACGAAACCACAGACGCTTTGAAAGAAGCATTGGGCTGCAGCCTACACCATGAGCCAGTGGAAAAACTAAGTCCCCAGAGTGTGAGACAGGAATAAATTGCATCGGGAACATACACTCCCACTTGGGAATCTGGCAATCCAGGCCCATGAGGGAAGAACTTCACCCTATCCAGCAATGGAGATGATTTTAGTGAGCACTGGGTAATTTATGAGAAAAAGCATCACTGGGATGGGCTTTGCATGCACTCCCAGGCTCCGGTGAGGATGGAAGGAAGGAAGACATTCCTGATCCTACCTCACAGAGGATTGTGCAGAAACCTGCCAGCTAACTCAGGCAGCAGTCACAGGTTGACAGAAGTTCCCAACTGAGATTCACAATATAATCTCGAATGGGGACAAACTCCCTTGGACAGAACCAAGGAGTGAATGGGAAATGTGCTGCAGCCACGGGTGCAGGAGCTGGGCGCCCCTGCTTCAAGGGTGGACTGGGAGGGGCGTGGCTTGAAAGCTTTGGTTGCTGTCTCCTGGAGGAAGGTTTATGGCTTGGGGCAGTCTTGAGTTCTGAATGCAGACTGCCTGGATTCTAGTGAGCTGCTGCAAGCAGAACACTGCGGGTGAGGGTCCTGACTTGCCAAGTACATGGGAACGGGTGGGGCCTGCTACTCCCTAACCCCTGTACAGAGACTTCTGTGCAGCAGAGGCAGCTGCACCCCTCCCTGCAACATTACCCCTGCGGCCAGAGAAATGCTCTCTGACCTCCACAGGGTCATATGCTTACCCCGCATATGGGGAGCCAGAGCATGAACCGGCCTGACCCAGCCACCACTTGGCTTTGCTCCTTCATTTGCTCTGGTAGCCTAACACAAAGGACAGAAATTTTTTGGAGGTCTATGGCGCCACCCATTACCTGAGCCACCAGAGTACCTCTCCTGGGTAACCTGAGGCAAGCACAAATCCCACTGCAACTACTGCAGCTAGTGCTCTTTGGCAAGTGCAACCTTCTGGCTGGAGGCCAACTGACAGTCCATTACAGCATCTCCAAGTAGAATAACACACTGCACCAAGGAAAGAGAAAACCTGTGCATGACCTCAGCTATCACCATTGCCTGCATCATTCTGGTTAACCAGGGGGTTCTGAGTCTGTCCACATGACCAGTTCATTACTACTACTACTGGCATTTGAGAAATCTTTACCAGACAAAGAATTCAAAAGGTTGATCATTAAGCTACTCAAGGAGATATAAGAGAAAGGTGAAAAACAACATATAGACATTTAAAAATCAATTCAGGATATAAATGAAACATTTTCTAAAGAGACAGATTTAAAAAAAAACAACAGAACTTTTTGAAATGAAAGACACATTTAGGGATTTAGGGAATTACAAAATGAGCTGGAAAGTTTTAGCAATAGTCTAGACCAAGAAGAAGAAAGAATTTCAGAGCTCTAAGAAAGGTTTTCAAATTAGCCCAATCAGACAAAAATAAAGAAAAAAGAATTAATAGAAATGAAAAAAGTGTACAGGAAATATGGTGTTATGTAAAATGGACAAGTATAAGAACTACCAGTGTTCCTGAAGGAGAAGAAAAAGCAAAAAAAGAAAAAAAAAATGTGGAAAACTTCTTTGAGGGAATAATTGAGAAAAACTTCCCTGACCTTGCTAGAGATTTAGACATCCAAATGCAAGAAGCTCAAAGAAGTCCTGGGAGATTCATTGCAAAAAGGATATCACCAAGGAACATCGTCATCAGACTATCTATAGTCAGTGTGAAGGAAAGAATTTTAAGAGCAGTGAGTCAAAAGCATCGGATAAGGTATAAAGGGAAAACTATCAGACAAATAGTTGACTTTTCAGTATAAAATTTACAAACCAGAAGGAATTGGGATCCTATCTTTAGCCTTTTGTTTGTTTGTTTGTTTTTGTTTTTTTTTTTTTGTTTTTGAGACGGAATCTTGCCCTGTTGCCCAGGCTGGAGTGCAGTGGTGCAATCTTGGCTCACTGCAACCTCCACCTCCCAAGTTCAAGAGATTCTCCTGCCTCAGCCTCCTGAGTAGCTGGGAATACAGGCACACCACCACGCCCAGCTAATTTTTGTGTTTTTAGTAGAGACGAGGTTTCACCATGTTGGTCAGGCTGGTCTCAAACTTCTGACCTCATGATCCACCCACCTCAGGCTCCCAAAGTGTCTTTAGCCTTCTTAAACAGAATAACCCTCAACCAAGAATTTTGTATTCAGTAAAATTAAGTCTCATAAATAAAGACAAAATAAAGTATTTTTCAGATAAGCAAATGGTGAGGGAATTTGTCACTATCAGACCAGCCCTACAAGAAATACTCAAAGGATTTCTGAAGCTTGAAACAAAAGGTTGATATAAATCAAAACAGAACCTTTTGACACATAAAGCTCATAAGGTCTATAAAACAATAACACAGTGAAGAAAACAAAATATCTAGGTAACAATCAACATGATGACTGGAACAGTAGCTCACATCTCAATATTAATGTTGAATGTAAATGGTCTAAATGCTCTACTTTAAGGTACAAATTGGCAGAATGGATAAAAAATCACAAACCACATATCTTCAGTCTTCGAAAGACTCACCTAACACATAAGGATTCTGATAAATTCAAGGTAAAGGAGTGGCAAAAAAGTTCTGTGCAAAAGAAAACCAGAAGTGAGTGGAAGTAGCTATTCTTAAATCAGATAAAACAGACTTTAAAGCAACAACAGTAGAAAAAAGACCAAAAAAAGTCATTACACAATGATAAAAGGATGAATCCAACAAGAAGATACTACAATCCTAAATACATATGCCCCTAACTCTGGATCTCCCAGATTCATAAAACAATTACTTCCAGATCTAAGATGAGAGATAGGCAGTAACATAATAATAGTAGGGGACTTCAACACTTCACTAACAGTCCTAGACAGATCATTGAGGCAGAAAGTCAACAAAGGAATGCTGGTCTTAAACTACACTCCAGAACAAAGTGACCTAACAGACATTTACAGAACATTCTACCCAAGAACTACACAATATACATTCTTCTCATCAGCACATGGAACATTCTCCAAGATAAACCATATGACAGGCCACAAAACAAATCTCAAAAAACTTTAAAAACTCAAAATCATGTCAAGTATCTTCTCAGACTATGATGGAATAAAACTAGAAATCAACTCCAAAAAGAACCTTCAAAACTATACAAATACATGGAAATTAAACAATCTGCTGCTGAATGATTTTTGGGTTAACAATGAAATTGAGATGGAAATTTTAAAATTCTTCAAAATGAATGAAAATAGTGATACAGGGTATCAAAACCCCTGGAATACAGCAAAAGCAGTGTTAAGGGAACAGTTTATAGTACTAAATCCCTATATCAAAAAGTCCGAAAGGTCACAAATTGACAACCTAACATGACACCTCAAGGAACTAAAGAAACAAGAACAAACCAAACCCAAAACTAGCAGAAGAAAAGAAATAACAAAGATCAGAGCAGAACTAAATGAAATTGAAACAAAAATTACAAAAGATTAACAAAACAAAAAGTTACTTGAAAGGAGAAATAAAATCAACACACCATTAGCCAGATTAACCAAAAAGAAAGAAGATTCGAATTAGCTCAATTCGAAATAAAAATGGAGACATTACAACCAACACCACAGAAACACAAAAGATCATTAGAGACTACTATGAACACCTCTATGCACAAAAACTAGGACATTTAGAGGAAATGAATAAGTTCCTGGAAACATACAACCCTCCTAGTTTGAATCAGGAAGAAACAGGAATCCTGAGCAAACCAATCACAAGTAGTGAGATTGAATCAGCAACGATTTTGGGGTGCCAAAACACAACTAAGTCAATTATCCTGATACAGGAATTGACATATATCATCATCAGACGGGCATTTCAGAGGTCTGCTAATCTCTTTTTTTTTTTTTTTTTAGGTAAAGGCCTCACACATTCATTACTGAACCCAGCCAACCAATCCCTTCATAGCACATATAGAAAAAATATATTCCCAATAAAACATGTCCAACTGTCCAGATAGTAGTGACATTTTCAGCTTGATATGGTAAGCTGGTCTGACCTTGGCACCACGCCATCTCACGTGCGATTCTTTATAGACCCAGCTGGCTGCTCCTCCAATGTCTCCTTTTGTAGTTGTGCCTGATTTTATTACCAGCTTTCATCTGAATCCACTGGGGAATGGGACGATTTTGCTTTAGTTTCTTGGCCAAGAATTGCTTAATCCTGAAAGTCTTGTGAGGAGACATGGGGAGAAGCGAAGTCAAGCACACACCAGGATGGCAGAGAAAAGTGGTCTGCTAATCTTAATCTTCCATTCAAAATAAAATGCGGCCGGGCGCAGTGGCTCACCCTGTAATCCCAGCACTTTGGGAGGCCAAGGCGGGCAGATCACGAGGGTCGGGAGATCCAGACCATCCTGGTCAACACGGTGAAACCCTGTCTCTACTAAAATACAAAAAATTAGCCGGGCATGGTGGTGTGCACCTGTAGTCCCAGCTACGCAGGAGGCTGAGGCGGGGGAAATTCGCTTGAACCCGGGAGGTGAAGGTTGCAGTGAGCCGAGATCGCGCCACTGCACTCCAGCCTGGAGACAGCAAGATTTTCCGTCTCAAAAAAAAAAAAAAAAAAGAAAAGAAAAAGAAAATGCCACAACAACAAATATTTATTTGATACTAAACAGCAAACTTTCTGATTCTGTGTGTCCTGTCCTTCAGTAACGAACTGTCCTTTGACTTTGTTTTTTGTTTGTCTGTCTTGTTTTTGAGACAGAGTCTCGCTCTGTCGCCCAGGCTGGAGTGCAGTGGCGCAATCTCGGCTCACTGCAAGCTCCGCCTCCCGGGTTTACACCATTCTCCTGCCTCAGCCTCCCGAGTAGCTGGGACTACAGGCGCCCGCCACCACGCCCAGCTAACTTTTTTTTATTTTTAGTAGAGACGGGGGTTTCACTCTGTTAGCCAGATGGACTCGATCGCCTGACCTCGTGATCCGCCCGCCTCGGCCTCCCAAAGTGCTGAGATTACAGGCATGAGCCACCGCGCCCGGCTGACTTTGTTTTAAAGTAATAAATGCACATGATAAAAATTTCAAACTAAACAAAATGAAATGAAAAGCAAAAGTCTCCCTACCCCAGCCTCCTCTCCACTCCCCAGACATAACCAAGACAATTATTTACCTTTCTAAAAATGTCGTGATGATTCTACTGGTGTATATTATGGAAGCTTTGTAGTTCAGCTTGGTCTCAATGTTCTGCCAAAATCTATTTGGTTTCATATTTGACCTGGAGTCGACTTAATAGTCAAATGCCAAATTCAGCATCCATTCTAGCATTCTCAGAGCATGATCAATTATCATCCAGGTCAGGGGATCTGCAATTTACAGCTCTTAGGCCGAATCTGGTCTCCCTTGTGCTTTTGTAAATAAAGATTTATTGCAACTCACCACACTCATTCATTTAGATATATTAAGAGTTTTCAAATAGTTAAATAAATAAGGCAATAGACTGGCAGTGCACAGATTAAAATAGTTTGATAACTTTAAGAAAAAATACAAAATTCTTTTTTGGATCTACAAGTATTTATAAAAAGTATTAATACATGGAAGAATAATTGAGATCAGAGAGTATCAAAATTCAAATTCCTGGAGACTTGTTTGGTGAAGTAGGTAAGCCAAATGCACCTTTAGAGTTTTATTTAGTTATTTGGTATTTAATATTTCCTTAGTTTTATTGGTTGTTTTCTAAAAACTACATGTAATTTTTATTTTAGCCAAACAGTACCCTTATATTTTCCACAAATTAATTGCATGTTTTATTTTTTCACTTGTGGGTTGTGCTCTGCTTCAAAATTATATTTAAAATTTACTTCAAAATTATATTTTAAAATTTCACATTTTACACAAAATTTTCAACCATTTTGATTACTTTATATTTTACGTGAAACGCTATGTTGAATTTATTTTGAAATAAGACAGGAATTGAAACTTATATTTTTCCCTAAATGGTTAACCAATTGAACAAACACCATTATTAATAAAAATATGACTTAATAAAAATATGACTAGTAAATTTTTAACTAATATTTGAATTTTTAAATTAATTCCAGATTTATTCTTGTAACCCAGCAGTTTCGTTCTACGGTGGTATAATCTGCTTTAGTCATTGTTTTAATGAAATATTGATTTTAATTGCCAGACATTTGGAGTTCAGCCAAACTGTGGAGTTAGTGATGAAGCACACATAAAATTGTGTATCTTTTAAAAATGTACATGAATGAGACTCAAGTACACATGCTATATTTAATTTTTAAATTTAGTGACATATCTTGGATATTTTTCCATATCAGGATATACCACTCCAAGATAGGTATTCATCAACAGAAATAAAAGCATACGTCCCTATGAGACTTGTACGCAATGCTCATTGCAGCTCCATTTGCAATAACTTCAACCTGGAAACAACCCGTGTGCATCAACAGGTGACTGGCTAGATGAATTGTAGAACATTCTGATGATAGAATACTTGTCAACCATTAAGAATGAATTGGCCAGGCACAGTGGCTCACGCCTGTAATCCCAGCACTTTGGGAGGCAGAGGCAGGCGAATTACCTGAAGTCAGAAGTTTGAGACCAGCCCAGCCAACATGGTGAAACCCCATCTCTACTAAAAATATAAAAATTAGCTGGGCATGGTGCACACCTGTAATCCCAGCTACTCCAGACGCTCATGCAGGAGAATCTCTTGAACCTGGGAGGTGGAGGTGGCAGTGAGCCAAGATCATGCCACTGCACTCCAGCCTGGGTAACAGAGGGAGACTCCATCTCAAAAAAAAAAAAAAAAATTAAAAAAGAAAAAAGAATGAACTATTGATATATACAACAACATGGATGAATCTCAAAGTATTTATGTGAGTTAAGCCACACAAAAAAACAGTATTACTGTATAATTCCATTTATATACAATGATAAAAATGCAAACTAATCCATAAGAGCAAAAAAACAAATCAGTGGTTGCCTAGGGACTGGGGGTGGAAAAGAGGAGTCAGCGAGGGAAAGATTGCAGGGACACAAGGACAGTTTGAGGTGACAGGTATCTTCATTATTTTCATGCAAGTCGTAGTTTCACAGATTTATCTATATGTCAAAACTGATCAAATCATTTAAATATGTGCAGTTTTTTACATGTCAATGTTATCTCAATAAAGAATTTTTAAAAATAAAACAAAAGGTTTTCAGGAGTTTGTAATGTGTTTACTCACACACTCCACAAACTTAATTTTATCAAATATTTTTTGAATAAGAAATTTTAAATCTATTAATGAAATTAGCCCTTTTCAGTGATGTGCATGGCAACTACTTCCCTGGTTTGTTTTGTTTGTCTGGAGACAGAGTCTGTCTCCGTTGCTCAGGCTGGAGTGCAATGGCCCCATCATGGCTCACTGCAACCTCCCGGGCTCAAGCGATTCTCCCACTTCAGCCACCTGAGTAGTTAGGACTACACACCCACCACCACACCTGGCTAATTTTTTGTATTTTTTGTAGCGGTGGGGTTTCACCATATTGCCCAGGCTAGTCTGGAACTCCTGGGCTTAAGGGATCCACCCACTTCAGCTTCCCAAAGTGCTGAGATTACAGGTGTGCGCCACCACACCTGGCCTGTTGCTTGTTTTCTAAAACTATATTGAGTCATTTTTTTTTTTTAAGCTAAACAGAAACCTTATATTTTCATCAAATTAAATGTCTTTTTTTTTTTTTTTTTTTTTTTTTTT